>NW_015173677.1:347400-406791 GCF_001447785.1 Gekko japonicus
GCTTCCCTCCCAAGCGGCGGCGGCAGTTACAGAGAATCTCCCGCGCACGCGCAGGAGACGCTCTTGCACTTTCGGGGGGATTTAAACATCCCCCCGAGATTTTTTCAGCTTTTTTTATTTTTGTGCACACGTGGGGACTGGCCCACGTGTACACAAACCTCCCCCGGCCCCCCAGCTGCCCCCGGAGCGCTGATTTAGCGATCCGCACTCCAGGGGCAAGTTGGCTATTAGATATATAGATAACTTTCATGCACATTTAAGTATGAATGTGGAAGCCATGTTGAGTTTTGGTCTTTACAGTAAAATCCCGTGGTGATTCATACCTTTCTCATTGCAGTTAACTGGCTTAGAACAGTGTAACGCTTCTTAGGATCACATTGTTAAAAATCCTAAATGACTGGGACCTTTATATTTACAACTCAACTTTTCCCATACTAACTTATCCAGCAGTTACAGCACTTTTTACATGATATTCTTATCGCTATGGTATCCCGGCCTTCTATTGGTACTCACTGGTACTTTTCAGATCATATGCCCTGGAACTCTTTCCATACACTTGATCACTTTTTAAACATTTTCTTTTATTATTACTTCATTTTATTTTATTTTTAAATATAAAACTATGCTTAAACAAAATGCAGTCCAACAGAAAAGAGTAGAAAACTCTGTAGAACATAGAGCTGACAGAAAGCAGTCCATGCTCCCAATCAAGCATGTATATTTAGTATATTTTTGCCCTGTTGTACCTCCACAGAGCGCCTCCATTTTTCTCCTCATAACAACCCTCTTAGATTGGATAGGCTGAAAGAGTGGCTGTCTCAAGTTCTCCCAGCAAACTTCATGGCTGAAACCCCATGTCCCAGATCACTGTATAGTCACTATAACACACTAACATCACGTTTAGACAAATTACATAGACTTTAGACCAAAAAAAGAGATACCGTCACTCAAGAAGTTCCAGAAAGATGGAATGTACTGCAATACTGAAGTAAGTGAATTAAGTTCCAGTGGATATTTTAAGGCAAAATTAATTTGTGTAATAATGTCTGACCAAAAGGGCACAATAATTGGGTAAACCTCTTGGCTGTTAACACCTCCAATAGTTTAAAGAATAGTCTGTTTTTTTAACAGTTGTAATCCAGTCTAAAGAAATTTGATTAATGTCATGCAATACAAGTGGAGGACCTGCAAGGTGTACTGGGGGGGGGGGGGTCCCATCTCCCCCTCTTTGGCCAGCAACTTGCTGGCCTGCACCTGCACCTGCAGCACCACTGCCTGGCTCTCACATGGCTGCTGCAGTGGCAGAGGGGGCTGCAGTAATGGCTCTCCCACCCTCTTTCCTCCGTCCCCTGCCTACCTCTAGTGCTAGCAGTATGGGGGAGCAGTGGTAGATCTTCCACTCCTCTTACCCCCTCCTTATCCTCCATCTGCCTGCAGTGCTGGCAGCTCTCTTCCTCCCACCCATTTGGACCATATGGCACCAGGCAGCTGCTCCTCTCTTCTTCAAAATTGTAGTAGAGACCTTAGTCTTTTTCTAAAAATGTTAATTTTTATTTTCTCGTCTTACCTCTAAGTTTGTAGGAAAATGACTCTCCTGTGTACTTGGCCTCATTCTTTGGATTTTTCTGTCTGCATGGGGGCCAAGTTCAGAATTAGATATATGATTTCTTTCCAGACTTGTTTTCTGAATCTGCATATTCTGTACCATATTCCAATTCCGCTATAGTCTGCCTATAATAGAGTCCAGATAGGCAACTAAAGATTTGTGTTGTTTTTGTAACAATCTATAGATGTTAAAAAAAACTCCTCAGTATGTCAGATAGGTCTGAAGTTGCAGGTCCCTCCATGTCAAATGTGGCACAAAGGCAGTGAGTAAACTGGAGACACTGTCAGTTATATAACTGCCATATTACTGATTCATTATGCGGAGGGCTTCAGAAGATGAGGCTCCACACTCAAAAGGAAATCTAATGGAACTATTTCCCTCAAGCTATAAGTAGAAAAATACCAATTTTCTCAATGGAGGGTGGTAAGCAGTGGGGTACCGCAGGGATCAGTACTTGGTCCACTGCTTTTTAACTTGTTCATTAATGATTTGGAGATGGGAGTAAGCAGTGAAGTGGCTAAATTTGCGGATGATACGAAGTTGTTCAGGGTGGTGAAAACCAGTGAGGATTGTGAGGCACTCCAAAGGGATCTGTCAAGGATGGGCGAGTGGGCGTCAACATGGCAAATGGGGTTCAATGGGGCCAAGTGCAAGGTGATGCACATTGGAGCCAAAAATTCTAAATATAAATACACATTGATGGGGTCTGAACTGGCAGAGACTGATCAAGAGAGAGATTTTGGAGTTGTAGTGGATAACTCACTGAAAATGTCGAGACAGTGTGTGACTGCAATAAAGAAGGCCAATGCTATGCGGGGGATTATTAGGAAGGGTATTGAAAACAGATCAGCCAATATCATAATGCCCCTATATAAATCAATGGTGAGACCTCATTTGGAATACTGTGTGCAGTTCTGGTCACCACACCTTAAAAAGGATATTATAGCTTTGGAAAAAGTGCAGAAAAGGGCAACTCGAATGATAAAAGGGTTGGAACACTTTCCCTATGAGGAAAGGTTAAAGCGCTTAGGGCTCTTTAGCTTGGAGAAACAATGACTGAGGGGTGACATGATCGAGGTTTATAAGATTATGCATGGGAAAGAGCAGGTAGAGAAAGAGGTACTTTTCTCCCTTTCTCACAATACAAGAACTCGTGGGCACTCCATGAAACTGCAGAGCGGTCGGGTTAGAACGGATAAAAGGAAGTACTTCTTCACCCAAAGAGTGATTAACAAATGGAATTCACTGCCACAGGAAGTGGTGGCGGCTACAAGCATGGACGGCTTCAAAAGGGAATTAGATAAGCATATGGAGCAGAGGTCCATCAGTGGATATTAGCCACAAGGTATAGATAGGGGCTCTGGGGCAAGTGATGCTGTGTCTTCTTGGTGCTTGGGGGGGTCAACAGTGGGAAGGCTTCTAATGTCCTGGCCCCACTGCTGGACCTCCTGATGGCACTGGTATTTCTGGCCACTGTGTGACACAGAGTGTTGGACTGGATGGGCCTTTGGCCTGATCCAACATTGGCGTCTCTTATGTTCTTATGTTCTTATGTACCACCTCATCATCAGCTGTGAGGAAGTGTGTGGCACACACCTGGGGAGGCTGAAGTGCAGCTGTGTGTGTCCTGAAATCCCTGAGTCAGGTGTTATAGAATCATAGAGTTGAAAGGGGCCATACAGACCATCTAGTCTCCCTAAAATCAGCCTCCATTCCTGAGGACTGGAAGGTAGCTAATGTCACTCCCATCTTTAAAAAGGGTTCCAGAGGAGATCCGGGAAATTACAGGCCAGTGATGTCGATACCGGGTAAATTGGTGGAAACCATTATTAAGGAAAGAATTAGTAGGCACATAGATGAACAAAACCTATTGAGGCAGACTCAGCACGGTTTCTGTAAGGGAAGATCTTGTCTCACTAACCTGTTAGTGTTCTTTGAGGGGGTGAACAAACATGTGGACAAGGGGGATCCAATAGATATTATTTACCTTGACTTCCAGAAAGCTTTTGATAAAGTTCCTCATCAAAGGCTCCTAAGCAAGCTCAAAAATCATGGGATAAAAGGACAAGTCCTTTTATGGATCAAAAACTGGCTAATTAATAGAAAACAGAGAGTGAGTATAAATGGGCAGTTCTCCCAGTGGAGGGGGGTAAGCAGTGGGGTACCACAGGGATCAGTACTTGGTCCACTGCTTTTTAACTTGTTCATTAATGATTTGGAGTTGGGAGTAAGCAGTGAAGTGGCTAAATTTGCGGATGATACAAAGTTGTTCAAGGTGGTGAAAACCAGTGAGGATTGTGAGGCACTCCAAAGGGATCTGTCAAAGATGGGCAAGTGGGCGTCAACATGGCAAATGGGGTTCAATGTGGCCAAGTGCAAGGTGATGCACATTGGAGCCAAAAATCCTAAATATAAATACACATTGATGGGGTCTGAA
This sequence comes from Gekko japonicus, assembly GCF_001447785.1. Classification (NCBI taxonomy): domain Eukaryota; kingdom Metazoa; phylum Chordata; class Lepidosauria; order Squamata; family Gekkonidae; genus Gekko; species Gekko japonicus. The sequence continues at coordinate 351,444 of NW_015173677.1, forward strand.
CTGGCAGAGACAGATCAAGAGAGAGATCTTGGAGTTGTAGTAGATAACTCACTGAAAATGTCGAGACAGTGTGTGACTGCAATAAAGAAGGCCAATGCTATGCTGGGGATTATTAGGAAGGGTATTGAAAACAGATCAGCCAATATAATAATGCCCCTATATAAATCAATGGTGAGACCTCATTTGGAATACTGTGTGCAGTTCTGGGCACCACACCTTAAAAAGGATATTATAGCTTTGGAAAAAGTGCAGAAAAGGGCAACTCGAATGATAAAAGGGTTGGAACACTTTCCCTATGAGGAAAGGTTAAAGCGCTTAGGGCTCTTTAGCTTGGAGAAAAGACGACTGAGGGGTGACATGATCGAGGTTTATAAGATTATGCATGGGAAAGAGCAGGTAGAGAAAGAGGTACTTTTCTCCCTTTCTCACAATACAAGAACCCGTGGGCACTCCATGAAATTGCTGAGCGGTCGGGTTAGAACGGATAAAAGGAAGTACTTCTTCACCCAAAGAGTGATTAACACATGGAATTCACTGCCACAGGAAGTGGTGGGTGCTACAAGCATGGACGGCTTCAAAAGGGAATTAGATAAGCATATGGAGCTGGCCACTGTGGGATACAGAGTGTTGGACTGGATGGGCCTTTGGCCTGATCCAACATTGGCATCTCTTATGTTCTTATGTTCTTATGTTCTAGTCCAGGGGTGTCAAACATGTGGCCCAGGGGCCAGATCAGGCCCTCGGAAGGCTTCTATCAGGCCCGCAGTGGAACTGACTGTCTTCTTCTTCTTCTTCCAGTTCTGCTGCTGCTGTGTCATCATAGGTTTGCAGCTTACAGATACACACCTGAACAGCATACTCAAGATTGCAACAGCACAGAAATTTTGATGGAACAATTCAGACCAAGAGGTCAGTTATCAGACACTGTTAAATAAAAAGAGTGCTAATGTTTTAAGCATGTTTTTATTTTAAGTAAAAAAAAAACACCTTTGTGTTTGTGTCCTTTATAAAGTTTATATCTCCAGTTCCTGGCATTACATTTATGGCACACATGGCCCAGCCCAACAAGGACTCATTTTGTGTCAGATCCGACCCTCATAACAAATGAGTTTGACACCTCTGATCTAGTCCAACCCCCTGCCCAATGCTGTCCCTGAAACCACATGTTTATTTAATTCTTTAAATTAATAATTTGACCATATACACCAGTCTGTGACAAATGTGCTGTGGCCTCAGACAAGGAGCTGACCTGGGCTTTAGACCTGGACTCCACTCTCCAGGGTGACCTTTTCAGCCTTCCCACTATGCTCCCCTCAGAGGCCTTCTCACTTGTGCCATCTCTTAAACTTCAGTCCCTAGAGCTACCTGTGCCTGCCTTGCCTTCTCTGGGTGAGCCCTGTCACCTTCAGTGACTAGTGCAGTCCTCCCTTGCCCTTCCCAAGGTGTTTCCTGCTGTAGCTTCCTCCCTTACAACAGCTGAAAGCTGCTTCACTTATCCCAACTGTTTCTCTGGTCTCCAAGCCCCCTGCAGACTCCCTGGTATTTGCTGCTATCATCTCTGCCCACCACCCTGATCATTGCCTCCTTTGAGATATGTTACTTGCCCACACAGCTTCTGCCTCCCTGCTGGTGTCTCCTCACCCTGGGCAGCCCAGCCAACTTGTCTTCTAGTCAGGCTGTTTGAAGTTTTCTTTCTTTTTTTAATGGCCCCCCCATAGGAAATTATGGCCCCCCATAGGGGATTTTTTATTTGCATTTACTAAAAATTACAACGAAATTAGGGAGGGAATCTACATGCTATAGGAGAAAGAAAAGAAAACCCACTAAAAACCCAAGGGTTGGAGGTCACATACAGCTTGTAAAAAAATTGCTTAACAATAGTAAAAAGCTTTTTTTAACATTGAGAGTGATTAATCATCATCATAGCTTGTAAAAACATCTCAACAAATCTGACAATATGAAGAGTAGTCCAGGAGAATCGCTATTTAACTAAGACACAAATTACAGAGAACAATGGCATCTCATTTAACCATTATTTTCCCCTCCACCATTAAAAGCAAATTAACAATAAATCTCCCTCAGTATATATAACACAATCTCATTTTCTCTTCCATTGCTGTTTTCCTCTTTCTTTTTCCCTGTAGCACCAACTTGCTGTATCAGGAACTGACCATCTCAAAACAAAGTCCCTTCTTCTTTTTCCAGGACTGTTCCGATTAAATTCTTGCCTTCAATCATAGGGGTTGTTCCAATTTGCTTTTCACTGCCCGACTTGAAGAGAGTCTCACCTTATTGCCCAGCAGACTTAATCAGGATACAACCATGGAGGATACTCCTTCGCTTTAAGCCTCGCTTATGGTCTGCATACAGGCCCTTCGAATTGCAATGCCCATTTGACTCTCCTCTTTGATCCTGGAAGCCCCTATGATCATTGGTTAGACGCTTCTCCAATATTAACACAGTCCTTTTAAAAGGAACAGCTGAAATGTAGCACAGTTCTTGCATAGTATCTCGTTTATACCAACAGGGGATAAAGACTTAAGACACAGTTTGCAAGAGTCTATGATTATTTCTGGTCAGATGATTAACCAGCAGCTCTTCCACTTTCTGGAGAAAGTTTGGATATCGCTTGTTGCTCTTACTACGTTGTCTGTCGCCATTTTTAAGGATGTTTACTTTTACAAAGTTTGCCAAAGTCCCGAAAACTTGCTTCAACGCTTAACTGCCTCCTGGAAAATTCTACTTTGTGAGCTACTGGCGTTAAAGCTGCGAGCGAGCAATTTGGCTGCTGCATCAATTAGTTTGCTCTGGAGCCATCCTTCCTGAGCTAAGGCAATAATGTGTGAGCTGGAGGCTAAAAAATTGTGTGCTAGCTCACACTAACTCAGAGGGAACACTGGATGGGGTGTGTGTAGCTTAGTCCTTGCCGGAACATAGCAGAGAGACCATCGGAGCAAAGGGACACCTCAGTTTCCCGACAGCGTGCTGGAAAAGAGGCTACCCTCAGCGCTCCATGACTGGAGACCCTTCGCAAGGATCCCCAGGGGGTGCGGACATTCACGCCCCCTCTCTAACTGCTGGTTTGCGAGCCGCCTCCCTGGGAGATCCCAGGAGACACAGCCGCCATCAGCTCGCCGAAACCCCGCCTCTCTGTTTGAAGTTTTCTGATGCTGCTCAGGCCTTGAGAGCCTCCTCTGATGGCCACACAGATTTATATCCCACCCTACCAATTGGGTACAAAGTGGCTTACAGTGCATAAAATACAATAGAGACTAACGGAATGCAGCTAAATTCAGTGCAGATTCCCCCCCCCCCTGAATTTTCCTCCTAGCAATTGGGCTGACCCTTCAATCAAGAGCCTTTGGGTAATACTTCTGGACCCACCCAAGCTTTAAGTACCCATAGCAAAGGAGAGAAAAAAATCTTAGCCAGGTTTTATACAACATCAGCTTGCTAAATAACCTCCCCTGACCTAGATAGCTCAAGCTAGCCTAAACTTTTCAGATCTCAGAAGCTAAACATGGTCAGCCTTAAGCTTGGTTAGTACCTGGATGGGAGACCACCAAGGAATGCCAGGGTCACTAGGCAGAAGCAGGCAATGGCAAACCACCTCTGAGTATCTCTTGCCTTGAAAACCCTATGCGGTCACCATAATCCAGTTGCGACTTGACATCACTTTATACACACACTGCTAGCTAGCAGAGTTCTGTTCTTCCTGACCTGCCTCTGGGCCTGCCCAAGCTTTAAGTACCTGTAGTAGAGGAGGAGAAATCTCCCCCAAACCTTACACTGCTAATGCTAGCCAGCTACCATAGTGTTGCTCATCATCCCCAGGTCACCAGTGCTTATATATGCATGAAATGACCACAACCTTTGGGAGCCTCAACCAGTGGCAAATAGTATCAAAGATTTTTGCTGGGATCACTTTTATCTGTTGTTTAAAGTACTACATTTATATGTTGATTAATTTTATTTCTTAGGGAATTGTATTCTTATTGATCTGCAAGGTTTTTTGGGAGGTTTTTAAAATGAAAAATCAGGTGACAAATAACTATAACTCTGTGTGTGTGTGTGTATGTTTAAAAAAATCTGGCAGACTTACAAAACTGTCAAGAAGTAGCACGTTTCTGTGGTGGTTTGGCACTTAGAGAGGCCTGTATTGACCTATTACTCCTGCCACGTGTGTGACTGATTGTTTCCAGAAAGGACAAAACATCCAGCAGCATCATTAAGCTAGCTAGATGTGGTCTGTGCACCAAACAGAGAGCTTGTTTTCATAAATTAGCCAAATGGTTTCTAACGAATTAGGTACTTAATTTAAAAAAAGTGTTTGAGCCACACTTCTCTTAAAATAAAGATAAAAGGGATCTCAGACTACTTCCATATGGAGTCTTTTGGTGTGTGTTTTTAAAGACTCACCTGGAAAATGTCTGTAAAAATGTTAAAGTGACAATGTGTAAAATGTTGACAATTGTTTTAGGTACTTTTGATTACTAGTGTGGATTTAGCTTTTTAAAAATTGCTTATCATGAGTTAAAAGCAAGTCTAAAAAGTAACACGACGATGAATTCATTCATTACTGATGAGATATGTAGGACCCTGATTCAAGGACACCCAGCAGACATAATACTTTTTCCAGAAATCTGTGAATACACAGATGACAAACAATGAGTTATACACAGATGACAAGCAATGAGGTTCAAGTTATCATGCAAATTTATGAAAGTGGGCTTTCAGTGGAAAGGAACATTCACTCAATATACTTTTTTTCTCAAAATCTGACAGAATAGATTGCCAGACAGCTACCCCCCCCTATTATTGCCAAAAAGATAGAGGGGGAGGGGATCAGAGTGTGAGAAGTTGGCAAGGAGGAAAGAAAGAGAAGGATGCAAAGGGCAGGAGCAGCCATTAGTAAGGGCTGGACTGCAATCCACTTTCAGGAGCTTCCTTACCCACTTTTGGATCCCAACCCACAGATTAGAAAAGTGCCCTAGTCCCTATGCTAAATCCCAGTATAAAAATGGATGGTAGAATCCATGGGCACTGAATATTATAGAGAGAATATGCCATTTATTTACTCATGTTAAAAATGTACAATCTGTCACAGTGAAGAGATCTGTGGAATGCCATTCCATCTCCTACTCGCCATATTACAATGTTTCCTTGATTTACAGGGAATTTTCCTGGAAGCTTGTATTTGTGTCATGGAGCAAACAAGAAACACCCAGTTTCATTGGGCTGAAGGCCTCTTTATTAGCAGTAACTGTAGGGCATGTAACTTGGTCATTGGAATAAGGAATAACAATACTAAACTAAGCTGTTTTTAGAGATTCTTAGTAGGCCTGGCACACCTGCAGGCTGCTAGCAGGGAAACTGAGAAGAGAAGCTCTGAGTCCCTCCTACTCTCCACTTAAAGAGGAAGTACACAACATTTATTGCCATGTTTAAACACATAGTTGTTTCCTTTCAATCCTTCCTTACAATACTTTCACTGTTCTAGTCACAGAAATAGAGAGCCACAGTGAGGAAAGAATGAACATTTATGGACTTTTTGATTTATGTCATTACATTTATGTCCATGTCATTACTAAAGGACGTAATGAGAAAGAAGTCAAGAGGGGTTGCCTGGGTCAGAAATGCCCAGTAGAGGGGCACATGACCAAGCCAGCAACTCTGGGCCTCTACAGTGGTAACAAAACGCAGCTGTCTGTGCCACCATCTTGCAATATCCACAAGTACGGGTCAATAATTAGTGGCAGAGGCCTTATTACTTGTCATACTATTTCTCCAGCTACTGCTGAGAACATCAGAAAACCCACAGCACTCATTTTAAAAAAATGCAGCCTTTTCCCATTTAATTCAGACCATCCATATGAAATTGCTATCTGTTGAAACTGAGAGCTTGTAATAGTTGCATATTGAGGTCTAGTGTGTGTGGGTGTGGGGGATACAACTCTCAAAAATATTGTTGGCCAAGAAAAGAATGAAAGAATGACATTTATGTTCTCCAAAAGCAACTGCACCTGGAGAATGCTGGTCATATTGGAAACAGATGGCTATTCCCAGAACTATCAAATGATGGTCTTTAACTCCTGCAGAGGGCAAGGAGAGCCATTCCCTGTCCCAAATGAGCTGCAATACGTTAGAACCAAACATTTAATTCTATAGGAAGTATTGCTTTTGGACATCTGTGTATGAATATAACTTATGTCTTGAAGTCTGTATGACTGAAAAACTGCAGTGGCAATAACTATAGGAGCTATACAATGCACAGCAAGTAAAACTGAAGATGATAACTTTAATAACACATCTCTTACTGGATTCCTATTTAAAAATAGTTAGCAATGAGAACCTCCAATGTCTCACAACTGAAACAAGCACTACACAAAATATTAGCAGTGCATGAAAGTGTTCTTGTATCACCAAGTTTCCTGTGGGTGCCGCCAATCATTGCTAGTCCCACACACCATGTTGTGCCACTTTTTTTGCTCATGGGAGCAGGGCCATCCCTTCCCATCAGCCCAATCAGATATGGATACCTCAAATTTAAATAGAAGCCAAGGGTGTGTGCAAGACTCTAGCATTTCTCTCTGTGTTTGCTCCCATTGTCTGTATCCAAACCTGGATGTGGCACCAAAACTTTGGAACTCCTTCCCTAGGGAGATTCATCTGTCTCCCTCCATTGTTGTCTTCTGCCAGTGAGTGAAGAGGTTTTTTTGTTCTTTTGTTGGCCACTACCCTGGTTTTGAATGTTATGTCTGTTTGTATGTATGACAACCTTGCTCACTTCCCTCCCCCAGAGGCAGGGTTTTTCCGTTCATTCTTTTCTTCCTTTCTGACTGAGCAGCCCCATTCTCTATTTTCTTATTTCCTGAAGATCTATGACCATCCCACCCTGTCATGTGAGTGTATTTTGATGCTGGCTCACCCCAAGAACTTTAGGGAAGAGACAAGATCAACCTCTTAACTAAAACTTCTGAAAATGGCACAAAAGAGGTTCAAAAATAAACAAGATATTTTATTTAACAGAGGGAGGAAAGGACAGGTGGCATTGGGGGTAAGATGTCTGAGGTAATTCAGTAAGAACTCTGAGGTAACGTATTATAGGAACAAATTCCAGTTAATAGATTAATTAGCGTTTTAAAACTTTTCACACAGTTTTAGACTTGTTGAGATGAAAGGCTTTGGTTTCAATGTTTCCTAAACACTCCAGTATACTTTCTTGAGTTTTACTGACTCTTTTGGTTTCCAGAAGCCAGGGATACACAACCAAGTACCCAAATTCCTTCTCCAAACACACCAGAACAAGGATCACTCCACTCTTCGCAACTGTTTCCCTTTCAATTGGGTAGGGAATAACTTCTTTCACTAGAAGATTTAACCCTTTTCCTGGCACCCACTCCTCCTTGCCAACATTCCCAGTTCTCTGTCAGTGTTAAATTTTCTTCAGCCAGAGCTACATTCTTCTCAGTCAGGACTTAACTCCAACTCAGTCAGTACTAAACTTAATTCTCCTCAGCAGTCAGTTTCCAAGTCTCTCTGTTCAACTGACACTAACCAATCAAATCCCTTTGAGCAGCCTGTCACTCAAAGACATCTCTGGCTCTGTGAGGCATTAACCCTTCACAGTCTTTCACATATTTATGCAGCACTTATGAGCTTTTAAAGTGCAGTCCATCACAGTATGTTTTTATTGAACTATTGTGTATGTACTTTATTTTAAATGTTTTAATGCTGAAATGTTTTCATGTTTGATTGCTGCATTGGGGACCCTATTTGATTGGAATGGTAGCACAGAAATGTTTTAAATAAATAGACAAAATATTTGCAAATCTTTTTTATTTACCGCAGTTTTTTAATGAAAAAAATCATTCATTTTCCTGTGAAAAATTCTTCTTCAGTAAAGGGCATTTAAATAAAGTTATTAAATTTCCTGTTAGTGATTTAAAGGTTGGAGAAAGGGAACATGTGAGTGATGTAAGAGCCAATCTATACATGTGATACAATTATATGGTTTTGCTGGACTGTATACCATCTCCAGTATCTTATATTTAAAATGTTTACATGTCTCTATACACACAGCAGCTTATAGAAAGCCCAGTACCAGTCAGTCAATATTCTTTCAATCTGGCTTTTAATGGCTTGCATGTATCTGATAGCTTTTTACCCTTTAGTGGGATAAGCACAATGCAAGCTTTGTGCAACTTTTTTTTTATTATTCATTCAATTTACTTTTAAATTTCCTCATTTAACATTTCAAAATGCTATATTAAGGTGTTGCTTCTCCATTTGGAAGGAGGTATGATTTATGCAATTGTTATCAGTAAAGTTAAAGATAGCTGTTTCTGCAGATGATTGTATGCAATTTTCAGCAGTTGCTATACAAGATGTTGAATGTTTTCAGCATGAGATGTTTTTGCTAAATATGGTCTTTTGCTAAAATACTTTGTAAAGAAAAAATGTGACATGAACATTTTAAAAATGGAAAATATTCAACATGTTCTTAATACTTTTCACTGTGATCAGATGCATTGTACAGTTAGAATCCTACTAGTTGGTCTCTAAAGAGCCTGTGAACGCATAAGAAATTTGCAGGGTCAGATCAAGAATCCGTTATGATGCCCCCTTTCCTCTTCCATCTGTTGTTCTTTCCCTTTTGTTGTTCTCTTGTTTGCCATGTTGAGGTGGCATCTGCTCTTTCCTGACAAGTTGCTCTTCTGGATGGCATGCTGTTCCCAAAACTGAAACACAGACCATTAGCAGCAGGAAGAACACTCATTCCCAAAACTCACAGATTATTAGCAGTGGGAAGAACACTTGCTACCGCTCTGCACCATAACTGCAAGTGGTGACCTTATTGGCAATACCCACCTTGTATTGCCTAAATAACCCCAGCATTCCAGTTGCTATGCTACATGGTTGCTTATGACTGTATAGCTTTTTCTATTTATCTATATTTGTTAGCAAACTAATTTATGCAGTAGCCAAATCACTCACTCATAACTTTAATGCCAGTAGCTCGCAAAGTAGAATTTTTGCTCACTAGACTCCATAGCTTAGAGGGAGCATGGTAGGTTGACTGTAACAACCTAGCAATCACATTCTGGACTAGTTTGTAAACAGTCTTCAATGAATGAGTGACTGTAACTAGAGAGTTTGGGATGTCATGAAGATAAAAATGATCAGATCTCTTCTGTCTAGAAAAGCATGTGCCTTGCAACACAGTTGTTAAATTCTGCTAAAACCCAAAAAGTCAAAGGCATTTTAACACATCCTTTGTTTCACTTGGGGCAGAGACAGCTTTGCAAAGGAGATTCTATTCATAGGCGAAACCTTAATAAATCAGAACATCAAAAAGAGTGCTCAGTCATCCCAACATAGAGCTGAATGAAATTCATAGGTCATGGCAGGGACCTCTGTAATAGTTATGATATCTTGCTGGAGCATTGTATTGTATTTAAAGAAAAAGAGTTGCTATTAAAATGTGCATATTCTAATTTAAACCATGCAATAATTCAGACATTAGTTTCTTCACAACAGGATTTGCAGGGGAAATGATCTGGTAGATATGATTGATCTCAGCAATAAAAGCAGCCATGTTTTGACCAAAGAAAACATCAACATGGCAGGTTATAAATGCCCATGTTTTTAAAACATGCCAAGACCGTATGATTTAACAGCACTGATGAACCAATGTACCAAATTTTGTAAAAAAACAAAACAAAAACATCAGCAGTGTAGGTTTTCAAAAAAGTTTCCACTACAAATATGGTAGTTTTAATGCCATATTGCTTTGTAGCACTACAGAAAATCAACTTTCTTTCTTGGCTTAAATTTATTTATTTATTTATTTATTTAATTGCATTTATATCTCGCCCTCCCCGCGTGCAGGCTCAGGGTGGCTTACAAGACATAGGTGTAATACAACACCACTTAAATGGTGATAAGACAAATAAGGTCTGGTTTGATCTAGGGATAGTTCTGAATTTATTTTCCTTGATGTTTTGACCTGAACATCCCTGTTTCAATTCTGCTTCTTATAATTTATTTATTTCCACAGCATTTGCTTGTAAAGATACTCCCATTAAAATTATGCATTTTTCAGTATTAATTGTGCACTAATAAATCAGCCTTATATCTTACTAGGAATAAGGTCCGTTGTGGAAATAAATACAATGAGCTCTAGGAAAGAGGCTCTGGGAGAGTGCCCCGACCTTGGGCACTCAGTGTCCATTTGCTGTGTTGACCTCAGCAGGGTATAATGACACAGAGTCCACCATTTTCTCCAGAGGAACTGATCTCTGCTACCTAAAGAGGAGTTGTAATTTTGAGTGATCTCCAGCCCTCACCTGCAGATTGGCAACAATGGTTTCCCAGGAGGAAATGGCTGGTTTGGAGGATGGAGTTTATGGCATTGTACCTGTCTGAGGGCTCACCCCTCCTCAAACCCCACCCTTTCCAGGCTCCACCCCTAAAATCTCCAGGATTTTCCCAACCTGGAGATGGCAACCCTATCTCCTTCCCAGCCAACCATCGACATACCATTATCTGCCCCTCTGACTTCAGGTTTCCATCTCCTCCCTCCTCCCTGCAGCCTCTACCTAGGAAAAGTACAGTCTTTTCCCACAGTTGTGACCAAAGCAGCTCATATCATTCCATCATTCTCCTCACTCCCTTTTGATCTGCACAACATCCCTGTGAGGTAGGTTAGGCTGAAAGTCTGTGAGTGGTCTAAAATCACCCAATCAGCTTTCACAAGAAAAACCTGGGTCTGGCAGACCCTGCTCTGAAGCGCTGACTGCTATGCCTAGGGTAGCCAACCTCCAGGTGGAGCCTGAAGATCGCCAGGTATCACAACTGAACTCCAGACAACAGATCTCTCTCTCTCCCTAGAAAAAATTAACTGCTTTGGATGGTGGTCTCTATAGCATTCTGTTCAGCTGAGACCTCTCCCCTCCCCAGAACACACATTCCTCTCTAACTTGATCTCAAGGATGATACTTATCTTGCACTTCTTACAGCTTTAGTAATGTTGTTTGTGCCATTGCAAATAGCTCCCATATCCAAAGTACAAAGTGCCAAAAACAGAGAAATGTGTGAACTTTTACCTAAAGGGGTTTCTAAGAACTTGCTCTAGGAGCTTAAACATGGCCCTTTGAAGGCAACAAACCATCAAATCCACCCATGTCAGTGGGCTTTTATAGGAGCATACTTTTTGGTTAATGGGAATCCCAAACTGCAAGTAAGAACTTCCTGCAAGCCACTTAGTTAAAATGATCTTGTAATTCTCCTCAGACATAATGAGAGAGGTGCAGAAGAGAAATGTTTTCAATTAAAATAATAAACTTAGTGAATTTAAAGTGGCTCTTGCCTACTCTCTTGAAATATATATTTATTGGGTTACAAAACTTAGGCTGCGGTCACACACGCTAAATAATCCACTTTCAGTCCACTTTCAATGCACTTTTCAACTGGATTTTGACAGTTCACAGAGTAAAATCCAGTTGGAAAGGAAAGTGGATTATTTAGTGTGTGTGACTGCATCCTTGCTTACTGGCTTTCTGTCAAGGGGGGTTTATGATTATGAAGACCGGTAGTCGAACAAGGTCAACAACAGCTTATCATTTTAGTTAATCAACAGTGGCCCCATTCACACGAGGCGTTTTGGGCCGGGAGTGGGCCAGATTGGAGACGGAGCAAACGGGCGTGATCCCACGCCAACATCTGGCTGGCGTGGCGCTCCCGTCTCCGATCCGGCCATTTCCTCGGCTGCGGCGCGTCAAAAGTGAAGCACCTACTGAGGTGGTTCATCCGGATGACGCGCCGCAAGCCGGGCCATCGGATCGCCGGTGCGTCGTTGCGCCGGCGCATCCCCGGCCCCTAGCCGAACATTCGCAGGTCGGCAGGCTTCCCCCCCGGCGTCTGATCACGCCGGGGAGAAAAGGCGCCGCGGCCAGGGGATCCATGGGATCCCGCCGCGGCGTCTCAACTTTGGCGCGGCTTTTCCCCTGCCGTGTGGCAGGGGCCAGTGTATCATATATTCACACACACACACAAATAATACATGTATGTATATGTAAAATGATATGTGTATAATAGTATCTCAGGCAGTAACAATAGAGAACTAAAATAGCGCTCTCTCGCTCTCTCTCTAAATAATGATACATGTATGGATATGTAAAATGATATATATATATAAAACAATATCTTTGGCAGTAGCAATGGAAAATTAAAATATCAACACTACCTCATGAAAAATCTGAAACGAAATTACCTTAGTTGATGGACAGCTTTTAACAATGTACCTTACCGTAAGGAATAAAGTGACCTGATGCACCTTGTGAGGAAAACCCTATGAGGCTGCTGTAAGTTGGTTGTGACTTAACTGCATTTTACACACACAAAGCATCGGGACTAGTATTAGGTAGGCTGTACCTTTATCAAGAACAATATGGTGGATATGGACAGATAGAGATACATTTCTCAGCCATACCGATATCATTTTTTCTTCTTTTTTAATTGTACTGAACAATATAGGTAATGCAGGATGACTATAGATTAAAATAGCTATTAAATAATTAAGGTCTGATGAGAGGTGGCTAATATTCTAAAGTTACAAAGAATACGTTTAAAATGTATGCTAATCCCTTTGTTTTTCACAGAGAATTCTTTTTAGAAGACTTTGTGTTATATCATAGCTGAAGAATGCCACAAGGGAGCAGTTGATGCTTCACCTTTGCCCCTTTGCTTATACTAATGATGATAGGATGGCTATTTGACCTTTTCAGGATTTACTCTTCCTAATAAGACCCCAGTCTTGGGCCAAGCATTCTGAGAGTGAAATGACTTGCAACTGAAAAATGTAGAACAAAAATCCATTTTATACACTATATGATATATGGATTGGCATCCAAAATCCATGCCTCAGGCCAACAAAAGTGGTGCATATGTGCATGCTCACACACATAGGAACACACACATCACCACCATAATAAAAGAAGGATAATAGAAAAATACATTTAGAAACCCCAAGAGCTATAAATATCTGCTTTCTATTTGGAAAGCAATATCTTGACTGTCATTGTACAAAAACTTTGCATTTATTTCATGTCTAGAACTTGGCCCCACTTGAAAACAAGATCTGTGGCAAGAAGCAATTAGCTTTTGTTAATTCATAAATTGTACAGCTACTTTACAGTATAAAATTACAAAACTGCTGCATTATTTCTAATAAAGATGTCATTCTAGAAAATGTGAAATGAAAAGATTGCACTATATCATGTTTTATATTTTTACAATGTTTAGTATCATTATTTGTAATTCTATTGTTTAGGGGCTACTAGTGGAGATTATAGTCCATACATAGTACCTGGGCGTACAGATTTTTAAAAATTATTTTCAGGCTGCTCAGTAGTTATAATCTATGTTTTTGTTGTTCAGAAATGATTTTCTAGGCCAGGGGCATCAAACATAATGCCCAGGGGCTGGAACCAGCTTGTCCAGGGCTCTTTTCCAGCCCATGAGCAATTGGTGTAATGGAGGGAATAGGAGATTGCTCGGGGTGGGAGTGGGGGTGAGTGGACAGAGCCATTTCAATTGTGGCTTCAGCATGGCAGAACAAACTCATCTGCAGCAGTCAAGAAGAACCCCTTCACTTCAATTGAAGCCTCATTCATGCTGGCTCAGGGTTCCAAGGCGAGGTCGTATGCTTCTCCACCCATGCAAGTTTTCCTCTGTACCCCCTCCCCCAGCCCATGGGCTCTTGGAATGAGGACACATCAACTTGGAGTTTACCAGCTGCTGTCCTCTATAAATTTGTATTTTTGGTACCTGGCATTACATTTTATGGCATACATGGCTTGGCCTGACAAAGTGACATTTATGTCAGACTAGTAGCAAAGCCCATTGTAGAAGCAATACAACGAGCTCTAGAAAGTAGCTTACAGGCCTCTCTCTGTGCCATGCATTTCCACTGGCCTTGGCCAGTGAGTGCTGTCCCCTGTTGCTGAGCCAGTGCTGGGGCCCGTGGAGCTCCTGGATCTTGGCCTTGCTCTCCACCTTGGCCTCCTTCTCCTCCATGGTGCCAGGCCACAGGAAGTGCATAGAACTCTGTATAAATCCAGTTTGCACTCTGTCCTGCTGGGAAGGGGGCTGCACCTGCCTTGCCTTCTAATAGGAACTTGGTGCAGGCAGCCAGCAGCTCTCATGCTCTCAAATGGGGGGAAGACCCACGGATTCCTAGGGTGGTGGCACACAACATGGTAGGGTGCAGGAGTGGAGCCGGTGCTGGCCGCCTGGTGGAAAATGGCCGGCGCCCTTGAGCGACTCATTTGGAGGGTGGTGGAGCAGCCAGGGGGAGGCGGGGCCGGGCAAGGAGCAGAGCGCGGCAGTTCCAGGTTGGCCTCAGAGCTGTGGCACGCGGGGAGCAATGCAGCCACTGCCCCACAAGGTAAGTCTCTCCTCAACAGGCCTAGTGGGACATCTCCGCTGTCAGTGGCACCAGGAGCAGTGGCCGTCTGTTTCGCGCTTGCCTTCCAAGTGGAGTGAGTGCTGGGCAGGCTCCCCTTGAACCAGAGGTCCCTCCTCCCCTGCCCCTGCCCAGGGCCCCGGACTCTCTCTTGCGTGTTGATTGTGCTGTTCTGCGCTTTTTGAGGTGCTGGCCTCCCACAGAGTGCCCTTCCTGCCCATCGCCTTGTACGACACTAAGGCCGAGACACTGGCTACCCCTTCTGTGGGCGGGACTCCAGCAACACAGCCACTGGATTGGCACACCATTGGAGTGACAGGTCAGTGAGCCAAATGCTGTGGGAGCATGTGGAACATTCACCCCAAAACAGAATTATATATAATGAGAGATCTGGCTCTTGTTCAACACCTCTGATCTAAGCTAAAGATGGCGCTAGGTTGAACATTCTGGCCTCAAGACAGCATAATTGCAGGCTTTAACAGCCTAAATTGGGGTATGTTAATGTTGAAAGACCAGATTGCATTGGTTCAGATATATCAAAAAATAATGGTATTTTGAGTTTAGCTCACTGATGAAGAAATCCTGGTATGCTTTGAGAAATGCTGCTTTAATCACTCTTCCACAGAGACCTGGCTCCCATCCTAGACAATATTGCAGTATTGCTGGACACAATTCAGGATTAGGCCAGGAATGGTTATCAGTATGTCATGGAAAACCATAGTTAAAGACTAACTGTAGTTAAGCAACCAACATCATAATATGGTTCCAATCCATAATTAGTGGATTGTCTCATGTTTGGATTAGTATATCAGAAATTAATAGTTAACCATTATTTAAACATAATGGTTAATGAATCATGAATCAAACTAATTTTACCAACAATTGCTACTTTAGTTAAACTATGGATTCATGCATGTCTGAACTGACCCATTGACTCACTAAAAGGCTAGCCAATCTCAGTATTCGAGTATTCCAGGAGAAATCCAGAGAGTCAGTTTAAGGAAAGGACATGTTTGCAACTTGATGAAAACAAAAGCAAATCCTTAGTAGAATGTAGTTGGCGAGAACACAAAAGGAATGCAGTTGTGATTGTTGACAAGGCAAAGGCTAGAAGAAGATTATATGGCTAGTATGGGGTCAACAATTATTAATCCTACATAGAGTAAAGGAGAGGGAGCAGTGGAGTTTATCAGGTCTAAAAGCTTTCTTGCTCTTGCAGTATTTCAATAATCAGGAGATGAAAGCACTTCCATTAGAGAGAAGAGGGATTGGACTCAGATTCAACCAAAGCTGGATGAAATTCCCTTTTCAATACAGCATAGGACGATAAGGTATACTGACCAAGTTATCTTGGCAAGTCAGGGAAGTAGTATAGTGAAGGCACAAGTTTATCACCTCAGGGAAAACTAGTACTGAGTTTTCAAAGAAGTATAATGAGCTGCTGAGATGGACTGTAATTCTCTATATCAGTAAACTCACACCACATGCAGTAGAATTTGGGTTGGTTTTATGCCATTGAATTGAATTAATAATGAAACAATCTATTAACCTCATGAGAGAAAGATCTTACTTTTTGACCAAAAAATGACTACCTTTGTTAAGAAGTGTTTTCCAAAGCAGCTAACATCTAAAAATTAATATTTAAAATTTAAAATTCAATGTGCTGGTGAACACATAATAAAATATAGGTGGGAAAGTGGGGGGTTGGGTTAGAAATGGCATATCAGTCTGACAAGTCCATAACAAACAGGTCACTTTGGGTTTACACTGCTCTTCCTTTGCTGGGAAGGACATTGTACATCTTCCTGTTCCTACTCGCTCTTTATCCTTTGACTAGTGACAGAGACTGGATTGGAATGTCCTTTCCCTCACCTTTGCAGTCACAAGGCAAAAAAAAAAATAGTATTAATGAAGAATAGGCCTAAAATTTAATGTGTTATCTCATGAGATAAAGTTGCCTTTGCTTTTGAAAAAGGGGAAGTCACATTTCTAAGGACAACTCTCAGATAAATGATTTGCTTCTTAAATGTTCAAAATTACATATGGTATACATTTGTCCTTTTAAAACCTTCTTGCAAAATATTGTGTAGTGGGTTAACCGCATGGCAAGGCCACTGTGGTTCGCGTATCATCCTGCACGCTTACTGCTACACAACAAAGACAAAGGGAAACCGGCCCGTGGGCCAACTATATACACATATGGGGACACCCCCTAGGTCCCGTTGGTGGGTTTGAATCTCCCGCCAACATCCCATTGGTCCCTCGGTGGAGAGACCAGGAGCCTTGTCCCATTGTTCCTCCAGAGTCAAGCTCTGGGGTAGTCGCTGACCTCTGGTGGCGGTCAGCGGACACAACACAAAAACATTCCATTAAATGTTCTCTCATTCCATTAAATAATATTTACTCAGTGTGGCCATCAAAGCCATTAGTGAGAATCAACACTGAAAAGTTATTAAAAATATGGGATGTTTTTTTTTTTTTTTAAATCTTAACCAAAGTACATTTTAATATACTATATACTGGAAGAGCACATCACTGGCACTCTGTTTAAATCAAAGAGCACATTTGACAATTTTAAAATTTGGAAGATTTGGAATTCCTGCAATGCAGTTAGTTCTAGTATGAATGACATCGGAGGAAAGATTGAGGCATATTTATCTGTACGATGAAGATGAAAAATTTCTGAAGTTCAGACTTACACGAAACTCTCTTCAAGCAGGAGTTTCACATTGTTTGTAATGTTGGAGAATGTTCTATGAGTGTTTTGTGCCCATTGTACAAAGTGCACTGTTTGAAGGAAATTAATCAGCCCTTGTTTGCATTGAACTTAGTGGCCCAATTCCTACATTGCATTGTTTCTACTGCAAAATGGTTCTGCACGGTCAGGTTACTTGGGTCAATGGGATTCTCCCTCTCCTCCCTTCTTTTTCAGTGGAGCTGTTGACAGTACTGTATGTACCAATTTGATTTTGGCTACCCACAAAAAGCAGAACATCCATGCCTTACCAATATATTACGGAAACCATGGGAGAGTGGTTTCATGGAAACAAAAAAGACATTAATATATGAATTAGGTCTTCTCCAAATAGTGCAGTACCACAGGCAGAATAATCCTATATGGAGGTTAAAACCATGGGCTTAAACTAGAGTAACTGCATAAGACTGCATTGGGAAAGTTACTTTCTGCAGGACACAAAATATATGCCCAAACGGTTTAGAGCAAAATGACTGCTGGTTTATATTTCTCATTTCTTTCATCTCTATTGGGATTAATTTTGTGATTGCCTTCCTGACCCCCATGCCCAGATGGTACAATGAGGCAAAAGTGATCAAGTTCATTTTGAGAAGATTAATCAGATATAATGGATTGAGAATTTAGAACTAATACTGTTTTAATGTTTAATTTCAATTTTGCCTGTCAGATTTGCAGATATAATTCTGTTCCTGAACATGTAGGTCATGTCATATGCCAGGCTTTCCAGAGGGCTAAAGCTGAATATAATGAATCCAAAATATGTGCCTCCAAAGTCAGACTTCAATCTGGTTATTGTTTTCCTTTTTCCTTTAAAAATAGATGTCTAGAAAATATGACAACATCAGAAGTGAGTGCAGAGAAAACTGACTGGGAACTGAAACCACTCACATAATGGTCCAGAGTCCTGAGTCTTGCTGTGAAAGCCTGCAAAAAATGGTGCTGATTTGTTCATTAATCGATCCTTTAAAAATATGATTAGATATTTAATAAGACTTCACATGATATTAATTGGAATACAAAATGGAAAAAACAGATCCTGTTCAGTACTGAAATTGGGAGAAAAAATGGCATTAGTAAGGTTTCATTTCAAATTAAAGTATTTTTTATTTTATTTTTTTTATTTTATTTTACATGAGACTTATATACCGCTCATAACCCCTAATGGGTCTCAGAGCGGTTTACAGGGTACTACATATTTGTAGTTAGTTCCTAAATAGGGCCACAATTCACTTTCAGGGGGAGGGATATCCTACCAGCACCCTCTTTTTCGGCACGATCCTTCTTTCTTTCTCCGGCGGGTTCGTTGATCTTTTTTTTTTTTTTGATGATCCGGATGGCTAGCGACCAGACTTCAAGCAGGCTTGTTGTTTCGTAGTTCATGCTTCTCCAGAGCGCCGCGGTTTCTCGGACGCAGCTTCCGGCAATGTCCCAACGGCTCCTGCCGTGGCTGCGTCCTACGTCGCTGCGTTGCTCTGGCTCTGGCGTCGCTCTGGCTCCGACTCCGCCCTCGCTCGAGCAGCTGCTGCCGTCCTGGATCACTCTCTGCCGCCGCCATTTTCCTCGCTCGCCGCCGCCTTCTCTCTTCATCTCTCTGTCGTTGCCGACCCCCCTCCCAGCAACGAGCCAGGAGGAGGAGGGTGCCCCCTGCTACCTAGGGCAGGTACCCATTCCTCTTTGTTATTAATAGAGCCGCTGGGTTGGCGGGAGCTGGGCCGGGGGCCGGGGGCTCAACCCGGCTGCGGTGGGGATTTGAACAGCCTTATGGCTGTTCGCTACAGATGTTAACCGCAGGCGTTGTATTGCCTGCGCCACCGCTTTAGTCTCTGTTTCACGTTCATCTTTAAGTATATAACTAGGGATGGGCATGAACAAGTTCACAAACCTGTGTTTGTGATGACTTTTGGCTGGTTCATGATTTACAAACTGAAGTTTGTGAACTGCAGTCAGGCCATAAACCTCCACGAACTCTTAAGGCAGTTTATGGAGGTTTGTGGGAAGCACTTCTCCTCCATGTGAACACCACCAAAACAGCTGAGCAGCAGGAGCAGGCTGCTCCTGGCCACTCAGCTGTTTAGATTGGAAACAGCTGAGTCCCTGGGGCAGTCTGCTCCTGTGTCTCAGCTGTTTTGGGCTCTAGGCAGCTGAGGTTTTGCAGCTCAGCTGTTTAATAGGGCTTTCTTGGGTAGCCAGTCCCTGGAGCTCACTATCCAAGAAAACCCCTTTAAACAGCTCAGCCACCAGAGCAATTTGCTCTGTACAGCTCAGCTGTTTAAAGGGGCTTTCTTTAGTTCAGCTGTGAGCAGGGGTAGTTTCGTAGAAAAAGAGCTAGGGGAACTCATTAGCAACTCATTAGCATATGCCACACCACCTGACATCAGGGGCCCGGCGGTGGACCTGCAAGGCTGGCGGGAGTGCGAGGAAGCCCCGCCAAGGCCCTCCCTGGCCCCAGGCAGGCAGGGGTGGAGAGAGGCGGGGAGGAAGCAACTTACCCTCCCTCTTCTCCTGCCTCCTCCTGGCTGAATGAGGGTCGGAAGCAGGGCGGTCGGAAGCAGGGGGCAGGGCTTCGTCGTGTGCCCCACCCCCTCACACCTCACCCGGGAGAACTGCGATCCCCCGCGATCCCCCCGAAATGACCTCTGGCTGTGAGCCATTTAAACCAAATAGCTGAGTGGTAGAGCACTGCTCAGCTGTTTGGTCTAAATGGCTTGGAGCTATTTAAACCCCTGCTTTTTGCTCCCCATGGAAAGCAGCAGGGAGCAGAAAGCATGGGTCATGAGTCCATACAAACTGGTTTGGTTCGTAAACCAACCTTCTTGTTCATATAGATCAAGATGGATCATGTTTTGGTTCGTGGTTGAGTCACAAACCATGAACCGAACCACAAAAATGCAGTTTGTGCCCATCTCAATATATAAATACTGTGTAGACTGTCTGCTAATGTTTGAATTAGGTATTTATTCTTTAAAATCATTACAGTCACCCAACAAACATTATGAAGAATAGAGTTACTATAAAAGTACCCAGACATCTTACACAACATTGAAGGTGGTATCCTAACCACATTGAAGAAGGCAACTAATTTTAGTCCTGATGTTGGCCCCTAGACTGGGCAATAATTGGCTTAGATTCACTTAGGGAACAAGAGGTTTGTTGGGTGGTAGTACTCAGCTCAAACATTCCTGGAAGCAAGTGATTAACTAGACACATCTTAGCCTGTTCTATCACCATGTTGCCCTGCAAGCACCTTGCGCAGCATATATGGACTATGGCTGTGAGCTGAACTATATAATAAATATGCCAGGGACTGAACTGTATGGTAGCCCAATGATGGTGCCAACCTCCTGGACTGTAGAAACATGCTCAGCTGATGGAAGTGTGCCAGCCAGACGTGGTCCCATGGTGGTCCTCACCCCATACAGGAAACAAATCAACCTCCCTGATGCCAGAAATAAGCAGCAGCCAGCAAGCAGAAGCCATGCTTTACACCAGAAGCCTGAGTGTTCCTGCAAAGGACTCAATTGAAGGGCTTCTTCACCAGCATGCAAGCAGCCTTCCTTTTATTTTCCTTTGTCCACACTTAGAGGGGTCACTATTGGCAAACATTATGTCAGTTGCCCAACACTTAATTCCATTCCTTTAGCCCAATAAGAAACTGACAGCTTCTAGTATCTTCCTGGGGACTATGTCCCTTGGTGGCTCACTTTCTCTCTCTCTATATATATATATGGAGAGTATCTGCCCATTGTTCACTCTCTCTTCTCTCACCTACCTAACCCCACCCTATCTCGCTGGCTCCATTCGTAGCACTGTCTGGAGTCTACCATGTGTGCTGGCCATCACATGATCCCTTCCCTAGTATTTTCCCTATTTTTCACTGCAGGATCGCCTTGCCGCATCGGACAGGTAGAGTATCACCCCACCAATGATACTTCCTGCTCATGCAACTGTCGCTATATTATTCTATCTAATATTCCAGTTCTGTATTGATTGAGTGTGTGATTGTTTTATTTTAATTGTATGTGTGTGTGAATCATCCAGTAAAAGAAATCATATTTAAGATCTAGTCTCCTGGTCTATTTCTGGGAATCTGGTATACACAGGTCATTGCTCCCTTAAAGCCAATTGCTATTTAATATTCATATTTCCCTATCTTTATTAAAGAAATTTGGCTAACAACCAGTTTTAATCCAATCAGTTAAAAAGTGTTCTAATTCAGAAAATAGCTCTATGCTGTTAATGGACATGAAAAAAGGAAACATCTCTTGCCAGCTCCACTGCATACAATTTGTAGAATAACAAAGCATGTCTACATTAATGCTGCTTTATCTCATTGTGTGTACAATAAATAATAATATAAAAATAGGGATAGAATTATAGCTTTCAAAAATTAAAGATATATAGCTGGGTGTTTACGTAGAGTGCAATCCTAAACAGAGTTACACCCTTCTGAAACCCATTGGGTTTAGAATTCTGTAATTCTCTTTAGGATTGTTTTGTAGTTAGTGTGAAATAGTTCATTACTAGGACATACATTACTGTATTTTGGTACTACATTTCCTAGCATGAGATAAATTAAGATCAAATATTTTAATTTAAACCTAAATGAAATTATCACATATTTCCCACTGTGGGAGCTTGGATTGCTGTCTTGGGAATTATATCTCTGTGTGTTAATACTTAGAAAAGATAAAAACTTAATAAGCTAAGAAACCTGAAATATTTAGCTAGGAATTAAATTGACTAGCTGTCCAAAGATAATTAACTGTTGATAGATGTACTAGGATTATTTCACAACACAACACAAAGTCTCCAGAACTTTGGAATTCCTTAGCGGATGGATTTTCAACTAAGCCATCAACTCATAATTGCTATGCATAATCAACATAAAATTTAAATAGGAACGGTATTCAGAACTTGTTTTTCTATCTAATTCCTACGAATAGAAATAGTGTGCTTTTGAAGGAAGTAATTCTTCCAGCTGACCACATTTTCTTTGTACGTTCTTATCAAAACTATTGTTAAAGATCCAGATGGGCTTCCCCCAGCACCACACTCACCAGTGGTAGAAGAGGAAAGAGGGATCCAGAAGGGTTTCTTTCTCATAACACATTGGTCTTTGTCATTTCTAGCACTCAACATTCTTGTTTTCTATTGTTGGTAAAACTCAATTTTTCACAGCACTTATTGTCTCTAATTCTACTCAATGTACTCTCAGCAGGACTGCAAGCTAGTAAGTGAAAAATCATTCTCCCATTTTTAACTGTCATCCAAACCCAGAGAAACTATTAGGGCTTCCAGATTTTTCAATCTAGCCGCTTCTCTTGGTGAAATCTTTTTTCTAAAAAAAAAGACATTGGTAACTGTGATGCAGTTATGTAACTATGCAACTCTGAATCAAAAGAGACATGTCTCTGACCATGCAGTTCCAAAGATTTCCTGGCACGTAAGCCTTCATGAGGCAATGGTGATGTCCACTATTTCCACTCCCCATTGTAGACCCCACATTGTCCTGTATGCTGTTCTTGAAGATATGCTGTCCCTCAGGGAAAAATGTGGGTGTTCTTAGGGGGCTGCAGTGGGAGGGTGAAGTGGGAAAGTCCACCTCAATGAAGTCTGTAGATGGTTGGATAAATACCAGTGTATGGACCATCCTGTCCTGGGAGGAGACATGCTGCTGCAAAGATAGTGTATTCAGAAAATGCATGGCTTTTGTTCTGCTAGTACACGCTGACAGGGCATACTGGCACCTCTGTCTGGCCACTTTACACAGAGGCTGGCGGAGAAGGCAGCAGGTAGGACTGCAGAGAAGGCATGACTGAGTGTATCATCTGTCCTGCTGCCTTCTTCGCAGTCTCACCTTCAAAGAAGATGGCAGAGAAGGCAGTAGATGGGAGTGCAGAGAATGTGGCATGACAGACAATATACTCCATCACACCCAATGATGATGTCATCAGAGGGTGCGACAGAGTATATCAGCTGACATGCTGCCTTCCTGCAGGCCTCCATTGTGAATACCTGCATTTTTTTTTACAGAAAAGGAATTGAGAAGAATTATTATTCATTAGAGAAAGCACAGCTTCTCTCCCCCCCCCCCAATTTTTATTTCTGCAAAGTTTCAGGCCTTTGTTGGGAGGTAAAGACTGGTCTGGAAAGTGCCATATTTCAAGCCGCTGAGGAAGAGTTCAGCTGCTTTCGTTTCCTAACCTCTAAATTCACTGGAGCAAACTGAGATGCATAAAGTAGAACTACATAGGAAAAAGTCTGTTGTATTGAGCTTGTACAATCTCAAGTGCCATGAAGCTGAATGCAGCCTATAAATGCTGTATAACAACCATCTTTGCCACAGTAAACCTATGTGTGTGCCTAAGATGGAAAAAACAGAACAGAAATAGCTGTCAGCACATTGTGCAAATGGCCAGGAATGCTTTTTGTCAGCTTAAACAATTTTCCAACTGTGGCTACTTCTGGAAAGATCTGGCTGTGATTATACATGCCTTAGTAATATTCGGATTGGACTATTTAATTACTATTGTTATTCAGTCAATTTGTATCTATTGATTTAGTTCAAAAAATATCCAGAGTAGCTAGCACATTCCATGTGGGTCCTTTGTTTGTAAGAAGAAATAATTCAACACCAACAGTTGTAATAGGAACTTGCCAAAGGAAACATCTAACCCTACTATTGTGCCAGTTTGTTTCCAAGCATGGTGCTGGCGAGGACTATTGATTTCAGTGAATTTAGACTGGAATAACTCTTGCATTGAAAATGGATTAGGATCGTGGTGCCATGTGTCCCTGTTTGCACAATCGCTTAGGAGCAGGATGCCATTTGTTCCTGCCAGCATATTTAAATATTTTTGCTGGGGCCCAACCTTGCATGCTTTCACAAATGTGCATCAGGAGTGTCTCATGATTGCACTCCAACACTGCAATGCTTTCCTGAAAGTCTGATGAAGATATTTTTATTTGAGAAAGAATTTAGGGTTGAGTGAAGTTTTATCAATTTGTTGCTATTATGCTTATGCTTGCTACTTGTAATTCTTATTTTAAATAGTTAAGTTTATTATTTTTTCTATTAATAATTTTAAGCCATTTTAGTGCTAATTTGTTTTGATTGAGATCTCCTAAACTTATTTATTATTATTTATTTATTATTTCCAATTTGTATCCCACCTTGCCAGAGAACCGGCAGAGAATGAATAAAATCAGTAACACTGTTTATTACTAGAGGCCCACCCCGATAAAATACACAAAACAACCAAAATACCATCATAAAGTGCTTAAAGGACAGTACAGATGATGGTGGCATTCAGAGAATGAATAAAATCAGTAACACTGTTTATTACTAGAGGCCCACCCCGTGTGCTCTGTTCTCTCAGCCTTTAGCTTGCTGTTGTGCTTGCAATATTATTTTACAGGGGATCTGTCACTGTATGCTTCTTGGGCTAATGTCAAAAGCAACATTCAGGGCCGGCTCACTCACTAGGCGAACTAGGTGCTCGCCTAGAGTGCGCCGGCCCTTAGGGGCGCCAAACTGGCACACACACCCCGTCCTGGTTCAGCTGCAAACACTACTGAGTTTTAAACATGTTAGGATTTTTTCTGATGATACAAACACCAATTCCACCAAAGAACTTAGCCCTCTGGGCACAGAAGGTTCACTCAGCTGAGTCAAAGAAGAATCTAAGTAGGGGGGCTATTACATAAGGACACTCAAGTTGCAACTGACTTATGGCAACCCCAGCAAGGAACTGTCTAGGCAAGTGAGAAGCAGAGGTTGTTTGTGACTGCGAGTGCCTTTCTTTGCAGAGTCTTCTTTGGTGGAAGCCAGATGTGCAAAGCAGGCAAAGTTACAAAAGCAAAAGTGAGTGTTAAGAGCATGGGTGCCAGGGGAATGGGAGGTCTGGGGTACAGATCCAATTAACGGGTCCAAGCCATGGTGGGTGCATGGGGGGGGTGCCAGAAGAGATCCTCGCCTAGGGTGCAAAATAAGCCGGGGCCGGCCCTGGCAACATTTGGCCTATTTTCTCTTATAATGATAAGTATCATCAGGTATAATGCAGTTCAGCATCTTAACCACTTGAGTCACCGCAGCTCCTTATATAGGGCCGTACAGGCATAACAAACCTGGTCTGGCGCGCCCTGCTCTGCACCGGCTTTTTAAGCAGTGTGTCTTCTCTTTCTTTGATACCCTGAATAGCCATAAAAACAGCTTGGTTAGTTTTAGGGTTGCCAGGTCCCTCCTGGCCACCGGCAGGGGGGTGTGTTGCCAGCTCCACGGGTCCTGGAGATTTGGGGTTGGAGCCTGGGGAGGACAAAGACCTCAGTGGGGCACAAGGCCAGAGAGTCATCCCTCCCCCCCTCCAGAGCATCCCTTTTCTCCAGGGGAACTGATCTCCGTAGTCTGGAGATAAGCTGTGGTTCCAGGAGATCTCCAGGTCCCACCTGGAGCCTGGCATCCCTCGTTAGATCAGACCCAAGACCTTTATAGTCCAGCATCCAGTTTCCCGCCACAGGTTTTTCTGCGGGAGGGACTGCTGGGCCCTCCCCCTTTCAGCAGGGGGTTGGTTTAGATGGGCTTCTCTAACCGCACGGCTGGCCCCCTCCTCTTTTCCTCCTCCTTAACCTGCCCGTGAGATGGAAGAATAGCCACAAGGTATAGATAGGGGCTCTGGGGCAAGTGATGCTCTGTCTTCTTGGTGCTTGGGGGGGGGGGGTCAACAGTGGGAGGGCTTCTAGTGTCCTGGCCCCACTGGTGGACCTCCTGATGGCACCTGGTATTTCTGGCCACTGTGTGACACAGAGTGTTGGACTGGAGGGGCCTTTGGCCTGATCCAACATTGGCATCTCTTATGTTCTTATGTTCAGAGCAGGTTTTAGACTAAATTATAGACGCCATCTGAAGATTGTGAAATTCGGGAATCATTGATTTCTTGATTTTGAAGCTGTATTTTTGTATGTTTCAATCTGTTGTAAATCGCCCAGAGCCCTGTGTATTCAGGGATGGGGCGATTCGGAAATTTAATCAACAAACAATCCTTTTCAACCCTTTTCTTAGGTTTGTGGGTTCGAAATGGGACTGGTCTCATCCGAAAGGAAGGGAACCAGCCATATTGGACTTTCTCTTCTCCACAGCTGGGCTACTGGGCAGCTGCTACGCTGTCCCCGACATCAGGTAAGATCACCATTGCCAAAGGAATCCACAGGAGAATATTTTGTGTTGGCCAAGGATACCAATCCCCCTTATCTCAGTGAGAATTGGTGTGAGTTTCGTATCCTGAGGAATTCTGAGTGCTTGTGCAGTCAGTGCCTCTGAGCATGTGGGGTGTGCTTTCCGTAATACTCTGTGAAGAGGACCTAAGTAGACAGGGGGTCCTGGGGAGACCTGCAGGGGTGCCAGAACTTTGGAACTTCCTGCCCAGGTGGATTAGTCAGTCTCCCCCATGGTTCTTGTTGTCTTCTGAGAGTTTTTTTGGTCTGGTTAGCATCAGTGCTCCCTCTAAGCTGTGAGCAAACACTACTGAGTTTTAAACATGTTAGGATTTTTTCTGATGATACAAACACCAATTCCACCAAAGAACTTAGCCCTCTGGGCACAGAAGGTTCACTCAGCTGAGTCAAAGAAGAATCTAAGTAGGGGGGCTATTACATAAGGACACTCAAGTTGCAACTGACTTATGGCAACCCCAGCAAGGAACTGTCTAGGCAAGTGAGAAGCAGAGGTTGTTTGTGACTGCGAGTGCCTTTCTTTGCAGAGTCTTCTTTGGTGGAAGCCAGATGTGCAAAGCAGGCAAAGTTACAAAAGCAAAAGTGAGTGTTAAGAGCATGGGTGCCAGGGGAATGGGAGGTCTGGGGTACAGATCCAATTAACGGGTCCAAGCCATGGTGGGTGCATGGGGGGGGTGCCAGAAGAGATCCTCGCCTAGGGTGCAAAATAAGCCGGGGCCGGCCCTGGCAACATTTGGCCTATTTTCTCTTATAATGATAAGTATCATCAGGTATAACTTACTGTTTCTAATACTGAACCAAATCCAAATGCTTTATGTGTTTTCATTCAGATGTTCTAAGTTATCAAAATCTTTCAGCCAGTTGGTCTTTGGGAAGTCAGTAAGTCAGTCAGTTGGCTTCTGACAGTTAGTTGGAGTGAGTCTGACAAAGTCAGGTTCACCTTTGGAGTGAAGGGAAACGACTCCTTGCCTTGACTGTTTTACATCACTTCTGAGGAAGAATTCAGTATCAGAACTGAATATCTATGAATCAGCCTAAACTGAAGTCCGTTTTACACAGACACCAGAACCGGGATTGATATTTTGGCGGGAGCAATTGGGTAGTATGCTGAAACTCCCATTCAGGCCAAAAGAAAAGGGTTATATCTTATGAGGAGATGAAGAATGATTCTTGCCGAGTTACACAGGATGTTTTGCTCTGAGGAGACCCCTGGACTGTTGTGAAGGGAATCATATTTAGACATCTCAGGATATTGAAATAAACTGTGGTTTCCAAAAGGGGGAGAGTTTAGGTACACAAATAAAGAGATTGCCCCTAGGAAACCTGAAGAGTCATAGGAAACTATATGAAGAAATACTGTAACAGAAAATACCCTGGCTACACCTATTCAATCCCTGCTTGTTAAATAAAAGCATTATTTCTGTTTGAATGTTATACTGTCTTAAGTGCCATTGGAAAGGGAAAAACAAGAGGGCTCCTGCTTAGCCCATCAAGTTCCTGGGCTGGGCTAAGAGAGAAATTAGATTTTCATGACAGGGTGGAACAGACACAGTTTCTAAATAATAACAAAACCCACACTACCTTTGGCTGCTTAGTCATCAGTTTTCTGATGAGTTATGTGTGCCACAGACAGATGTGCACACACAATTCCTTTTGTTGTTAGAGATTAATGCTACAGGAAATTTTAAATAAATGTTTAAATAAAACTTCTAAAGAATCCAAATCAATCCACTATAGGTTTTGTTTAAAAATATGTACAAAGAATATTATTTATAGTTAACATGACATGGTAGACCTATGATACATTCTTACACAGATCAAAAAGATACAGATCTCCAAATCATACAGTCTGAGATACCGTTATCACAAATACAGCTACCACAATTTATATGTCAGTGTTATCTGATGATTAAACACTTAATCTCTGGTTAGAATCCTCTTCACAGCTCCTACAATGTTAATTTGGTTAGAATCGATTTATATAAGTCACAGTGTATTTCAGTTAAAAAAAAAAAATCTCTTTTCAAAATAATAGTTTTCATTGCTGAAGTGTTAAAAATCCAACCCGGCCAGCACAATCTTGAGGGCTATTGAAGCAGAGGTGGCCAGCTGCCAGTGGCTAAAGGAAATCTACATAGGTTGGGGACAAGGCAACTGTCTTGGCAGCTGGGCTGCATTGGTTCCAACTGCACTGGCATTCCCAACAACTACATTGTTGCACTCACAAGATGTCACAGAGATGTGGCAGAGTAGCTGTGATGGACATAGATGAACCAACAAATCACACGGTGGCAGCCATGGGGATCAAGCTCCAGGGGCACGGGAGCAGGGGCTGAGACTGGGGCCATGCACTGCCGGGCCATGCCCATGGCATGCACCCCAACCTCTTAAATGCACAGAATGGAGGCAGCAGGACCAAAGAAAGGAGAAGGGGACCCTATCACTCTGCACATAGGGAGTGATCCTAGGTAGGTGCACCCAAGAGTAAGCCTTGTGTAAAGCTGTGGGGCAACCCCAAATCCTAAAAAAGATAAAAAAATTTCAGGTGCACATCCCCCAAATCCAATGTATACTCAGTAATGTTTGGCATGTGAAGTCGACTGGCTCTCAGACCAGACCAGGGTTGCGAGATCTACTGAGGTATAGATCATTCTCAGATTTGGGAATTGGATTGGGAGGCCACAGCCAGACTGAACCAGACTGTGAAAGCAGAACTCCATTTTGAATGAACCAAAGTTCTTGACAAGCTTCCTTGACTCTCCTTGACTCTCTGAGAGTTTCCTGACCTCAGTTCTAGAGAGAAGGGGGAGGGATTTGGATTGGTACATCTGGTCAGTTCTAGTCAGTTCTAGTTTGGCCTGCATCACATTCATGGTAGTCCTACATGATAGGAACATCAGCAGCTATAGGTTCAAGAAAGATATATACCTCTGGCTTACTGTGCTCAAGTGGTTAAGATGCTGAACTGCAGGCTATGGAAGGTCAGTAGTTCAGCAGTTCGAGACCCGGGTGCCGCATGATGGAGTGAGCTCCCATCTCTAGTTCCAGCTCCTGCCAACCTAGCAGTTCGAAAGCAAGAAATTGCAAGTAGATAAATAGGTACCACTTTGGTGGGAAGGTAACAGTGTTCCGTGCGCCTTGGTGTTTAGTCATGCTGGCCACATGACCACGGAAACATCTTCAGACAGCGCTGGCTCTTCGGCTTTGAAACGGAGATGAGCACCGCAACCCTAGAGTTGGATTTGACTGGCTTTCGAGCGAGGGAACCTTTACCTTTACCTTTTTACTAATAGTTCAATGCAGGACCTTGGTGGCTAGTCCAGAATGTTCTGAGTTTTTTGGGTTGAAATATTCTATGTTGAATATTGAAATGCTATGCTGAATACTGAAATTGAAATGCTACAAAGTATTTTCTATCTTAAGAGTGCATAATGGAATAATGTGAGCTTTGTTTAAGAACCATTCTCTCTCTCTATACTAGACTCAGTCCCTTGCTGGTCTCCACCCAACCAATAAAAGAACTCAGGGAAACTGGGAGGGGAAGTCCCAGGAAAAGGACCTGGCCCCCATAATCCCTCAACAGATACCTGGCAAGCCTACAGAATAACATGAGAAATCTAAGGTGTATTATTTTGTGAATTAAAGGTATTACATAAAAGGTTTTAATAAAAGCTATTTTGTTAATAACAGGTCTTAATAAAAGTTATTACATGCCTTTTTTTTTGCTTTAAACCAACATAGCAACATGCAACTAAGAGGTTGTTCTTGGAAAAATGTACATTGCACAACTGTTAAAAATGAGAGAGAAAATGAATGAAATAATTCATTCCACACCAGGTGTCTCCTGACCGTGCTATTGCATCGAGTTTCTAGTTTTCCCCTGTAGTGTCCGCTGACCGCCACCGGAGGTCAGCGCACACACCTGAGCTTCAGCATCGGACCACAATGGGAACTAGGATTCTAGTCCCTCCAAAGGGGGAACCAATGGGACCGTGGCGGGAAATTCAAACCCGCCAATGGGACCAGGGGTGGCCCCCTGGCCGTGTATATAGTTGGCCCACCGGCCGTTTGTAGGCAGTCTTGTTGTGTACCAGTAAAGCTATGCTGATCACTCCATCAGTCTCGATGCTTTCTTTATGCGTCTAACCCACTACACTTCATCCCCCAAAAAGAAATAAGAGGGGGAAAATTATCCTTATTAGATTTTCACCTTTAGAGAGGGAAAAATATGTAAAAATTGCTGAAAACTCTCATAAATCTTATTCACCATTGTGTATGCAACCAGACATACTCCATATTTTTTCTTATCAGTTTCTATTAAGTCATCATCTGTATTTTGTTCCTGTTTGGTCTTTGGGGGATATCTTGTGAAAACTGTTAGTGATATAATTTTTCAGGTTTCATTCCTTCCTCACCATCTCTAGACCAGAGTGTGGTGGTGGATGCATCTTATCTTTAAAATGTTATTGATGCCTAGGAATGAGCACTAAAGCACAGTTTTCCTAATATATATGTATAGAAGGGGGGGCCCTCTTGACTTTATTTTCAATGGAGGACAGACTATCATATCATATTATATTATGAAGACTTTTTTGGGGGGAAGCTCCATGAACAAGTCTTTGAACTAATAAAGATGACATGGCCAAGTTGCTCGACTTTAAAAATTAACATGAAAGTGGCCTGAAATATAATTCACATGGTGTTTAGTAGAGGTAATAGTTTTCCGGTGATAAGCTTATCACTTTACTAGCTTGCTTGCTTCCTTTGATGCTCATTTGCTCTGTCAGTGAAAGCCGATCTGCAATAGCTCTTTCACACAACCGAGCTATCTCAAAACAGTTATTTTTACAGTTACTGGGTGTTGAAATGGGTTGGAGAAATCAATCCTGAGGGAAATACTAGATTCCTTGGCCTCATGTAAAGCATCTGTGCTCTGCAGCAATGAGCCAAAATGTTTCGCAACATTATAACTTACTTGTCTTTTCAGGTTTCCTTGAAAGCGGGGAAGTAATTGAGATTCCTTGGATGATGTGTTTGCCCTCTGTTGCTGCAATCCTTCACTGTCTGGTGGCTACAAATCAGATTGTGTGTACATTATTGATGAGGCATCTGCTAATATTTCATTTGTGAGCTGTGTTAGTTTTGTGGCATTGGAGTGAAAACCTGAATCCCATTCCTCATCCCTGTCAGCAGCTGATGATGCTTCGGTGGTGCTAACTTATTATTATTCATAAGTCCATACATAATTTTGTCATGAGCTCAAAAAAAGAATACATGCACAAGGTAAGTAAGTCTTGACTTTTAACTATGGGAAAGAAAATTTATTGCCAGCTGCAGTTGTAACCATGAACTCTGTTTGCACTGGAATTTGTCTCCCTCTCTGAAGGACTTCGCACAAAATACATAGAGAACTAAGTTGCAAACTGAAAGAAAGGTATGTTCCAAAAGCAGATTGGAGATGTGGTAAAAGAACCCAAGAAAAATCAAGGGAAAACAGCACATGTGGGGCCCGTACACAGTGCTGTCTTTTTTCAGAGATCTGGATATAAATTAGCACTGTCTAGAGCTTCCCCACTTGCTACAACCTGACTTCCTGTGTCACAACTGTCTACACAGTGTTGCCTGCTGCATACCCAGAGGAAGCCACTGTTTTTTGCCTGAACAACAACAACAAAATGCTGCTATAATTCAAAATTGCAACCAAAAAGCACAGAGAATATGCTGAGAGGTGCAGCATGGCTTTGTGCAGATTGGGACACATTTAATAAAAAATAGTTTCAGAGTCTGGGAGCTGGAATTCAAAGTTCAAAGCTCTTGGGAAGAATAAGTTACCAAGGAGAACTATGTCACCGACAATATATCCCTCAGTTTCCTTTATGCTCCCTCTCCACTTCCCTCTCATTTCCAGTGACTTCAACTGAGCCATGATTAGCACGGTGACCCTGAAGGGTGGTTTCCCTGGGGAGAAGATAAACCACAATATTTAAGAGGCAGTGTGATATGTGTCTGAGCCAAGCCTCACCTTTTAGAGTTGGAAAAGGAGCGATCACAAGAGACTTATGACTTCATTTTAACACTTGTGCTAATTGCCAGATTTGCTGGTGTTGCTGTATGCCTGAGACAGGTCCCAGCATTGGAAAGCTATAAAAAGAAGAAAACACAGGAGACCTGACCAGGTGTGTGTTACTTGATCACTCTCCAGCAGTGGGTTGTGCATCTCATTTTACAACTGCTTGCATTCACTGTCTGATCTCTTTCCACTGGCGTGTGCTCCATTCTGTTTTGTATTTCTTTCTTTGTGCTTTTCTAATCCTGGTTTATATTGTGTACATTGAAATTCAGTTATTGCAGTAGCCAGGTTGAAGCTTGTACTATTCTAGTTTTACTCTCTTTTTTTAAGTACTTCTGATGTTTCCCACCTGCACCAAAATGATATACTGGTCACTAAAGCTAAAAGTAGGAGTTTGATGAATTGGGTCTTAAAGACTTCCTATCACCCATTTTGCAAAAGTCTCACAGTACAATGTCAAGGAGAGTTACACAGTCCTAATCCATTGACTTCAATGGTCTTGGAAAGTTGTAACTGCTTAGTATGCCACACATTTCTAAAGGGGAGGAATTATCACTTGTGGCTGTTTTAATCCTATCCTTTATGAATTGGTATAGTCTATTTTTTCTGCATGCCTTACCTTGGCTGGCAGGACTTTCCAGGAGGAGATGGTGAGTCTGCCCACTCCACTTTTTCCTCCCTTCTAAATGCTAATAAGCCCTATTTCTAAACAGAATAAGCCACCCCAGCCAAGTTTCTTTACCATGAGGAAGAAACGTCTGATTAACAGAGTTCTTTGACTGACTTTTTACAAACTTCTGTCTCTTACCATCTTAGTGATAGTGACAGATTCATACCTTAAGGTGTTTGTCTGGTGCTGCCAGCTTTTCATTGTTAAATGGCAGGATCTTACTGCCAGGAACATTCAGACCCACTTTTTTTGAATACATTGTGATGGGGTAAACTGTTTTACTCCTGCTTTGCCATTTACTTTTATGTTTGCATTCCAAGTGAATCCAGTTCCTTGATTTAAAATCAAAAATTTAAGTAACTAGGGCTCTGATCACATGCAGAGTTTGCTGCGGGAGAGCCATGAATGCCGGGTGGAGTTTTAGAGTGTGATCACACCGCAACATCTGGAACGCGTAGTGCACCCGTGGCCAACCCGTGGCATCTGGCCACAGATGTGCAGTTAAAAAGTACCTGACAAACTCCACTAGCAAATGGTTTGCCATGGGCCACAGATGGACTCGATCCGTGTGATTGTGCCAGCGCACACCTATTCCCTCTGGCTGTCCTCGTTGAAGCGCGCTGGAAGCATGCGCCGACAGACAAAACCCCGGTGCGCCGTCATTGTGTCTGACCACATAATAGGAGGTCAAAATGCGATGGCACAAATAGCCACACACACACACACACACACACACACACCGCATTTTCCGGCACGTGTGACTGGGACCTAGATATATATTGGCTAATATACAAACAAATTTAAATGTTTTATACCTAAACACTCTAAATACATTAGCACAGTGCTTAAGCACATTTTGTTGTTGTTGTTGTTATTGTTGTACTCAACAGTTTGGTTTCTATGACAAGGCAATGTATTCCCAAATGCAATGTAAAAGAAAACTTACATGCAGTGGTAATTTGTGATTGTTTGAATTTTAATTGGGAGCTGTCTAAAGGTGGAGAGCAAAGACATGATTAAAAACCCCTACTTGACCCATCCAACTCCATTCTTCAGCAAATTCAGAGCTATGCTGGCAATTAAACTCCTAGCCCCTTTTATGCAGGGCAGAAGGCTGAAGGCTGGCTCTGATTCTGCCAATGCCATGTGAATTCCCTTAGATTATATTATTACATTATTGTACAGCATGGAAGCAGACAGTGTGCCAAGCATGTTCCCATGTACTATGCAAAGAATCCTTAGAAACAAATCCTTTCTGTTCTGGATATAGATAGGTATAACATTGACTGAACTATTAGAATATGCTAGAAGGTGACTGACAAAAATTCACAGGGCAGCAAAAATTCATTTTTCTCCCTTCCCCCCTTTCCATTAGCTACCACTTTTTTCTCTCCTCCTAGTGACCATTTCCTTTCTTTTCCTACCGTCACCTCTCCCCAATTACCACTGACCCCTCACTCCATTCGTCATCACTGTGTGCTCCCCCTTTTCCTGTTCATGTCTGAGGCCCCAAGCCAAGTGGATGCTGCAGCAACCCATAGTGCTGGCAAAACTCTGGCCAGGATTTCTCAAACATAGGCATATGTGGGGACATTACAATGAAACATTTTGTTGGTTTTTTACTGCCTATTTTTTCTTTTTCTTTTTTTACGATTATAGAGTTTTCTGCAAACCTGGGGGTTTCCATGGATGTGAGAACATAAATGGTAGTAATGACCAGTCATTTAACTATAGCTGAAAAGTATATAAACTGATTATTGGGTGTCTTCTGTATACATTTTCATTCCTCTCACTGAATCAGAGTATATCATGTCACTTTATAGTTCTATCACCTGAAATGGAAATAA
The DNA here is from genome assembly GCF_001447785.1 of Gekko japonicus. Classification (NCBI taxonomy): domain Eukaryota; kingdom Metazoa; phylum Chordata; class Lepidosauria; order Squamata; family Gekkonidae; genus Gekko; species Gekko japonicus. The sequence goes on from NW_015173677.1 coordinate 386,481, forward strand.
TGTCTGTGTTCATAGTTTTTGAGAATCCCAGCCTTAATTTAATCGACAAAATGAGTAAAAAAGTACTGACTAATATGCCAAGGTCAATTGTTTAGATACGCACATAAATTTAAAAAAAGGATGACATGAGAACAGCTGAAAGAAATGATTTTTTAAAAAACCAAGTAAAGGCAAAAAGAAATATCCTATATGGAATTTAGCTAGCTCTGACATTGAATCACACACTCCTCAAATATTTGGCTGTAACAAGATGTTGTGTGAGTGGTTTGGAAGGGAAATAAAAATTCCTGACTTATTTTATTCATACTTACCACCTAATCCAACAATGCCTGAGATAGACGGATATATATATATATTAGTGCTGGATCATCAAAGATGAATAAAAGGATAATATGTCTGGCTTAAATGAGCAAGCATGGCTTGGAAAAACATTGCAAATGTGGGGTCTGTTTTATTATTATTTACCGGAAAACCTGCGTAAGGTTGGATCTGCTATCCAAGAAGACAGAAAGTCTTAAATAGCTGCAGAAGCTCCTCAGCATAAAACTGGAATTAAGGATAGCATGCTAAATTCTTGTTTATCATCATCATCATCATTGTTTATTATATTATTATTTCTTGTGCAGTCTTTTCAAGTCCATTTCACAGCAAAGCAGCCACTCCAGACATATTCTTAGCATAACTTCCATCATTTTAAATAAGAACACATTTCAGTGTTCTGATTTGCTGAAGGAAGGTTTCCTGTAAACCTTGGCAGGTTAACGGATCCTGTTGGTGGTTCTTTCCAGACCACTGTCCTTTGTAGGTGAAGGGTGGGAGACAAAATCAAAACCACAGTCTTTCAAGATGGGAGGGAAAGCCCACATCCTGTTAAGGCTGGGTGGATGAATGTTAACTGAATGATCAATAGAAACACTTTGATCTTTCTGCATATAAGAATAGTAGCATAAACCACTTCCTATACTAATATAGTCTCTGTGGTGCTAGAGCCAATGGAGGGAAATTTTATTATGGTACAAAATATCTGAGGAAGGAGACAGCTACAATTTAAGGTAGTTCTAGTAAATCACAGACTGTCCTAGAGGATTATTGTTGAATACTTATTTTATGTGAAAAAATTAGACAGATACAGAAACTATCTCAGGCTCATAAATATTCGAGAATTTTTTTAAAAATCCCTTGCAGTTAAAGCCAAGAGCTAAGTCTCACAAAAACTTCAAAAAGCATGGACATTGTAAAGCTCCTGTCTTAACCTTTGCATTATATGAAAAGTAGAGATATTGGCTTGGCTCCAATGGAGGATTTCTTCAGATGGAAGTGGGGAATGCTAGAGGTCCCCAAGAAGCAGGATTTCAGGCTGCAGTGGGAGGGGCAAAACAGGCAAGTTGAGCTCAGGGATGCTGAGACATATTGCACTTTCTAAAGCTTAGAAGTGCTATGCAAACAGATAAAGGACTGTGAAGGGTTAATTCTTCACAGAGCCAGAGAACCTTGAGTGACACGCTGCTCCAAGCAATCTGATTGGTTAGCATCAGCTGAGCAGAGAAAGACTTCTGAACTGGATGCTGAGGAAGAGGCAGTCAGGTTTCTGCCTTGACTAAAAGCAGTCTGATTTCAGCCTTAGCTGAGAGCAATTTAACACAGGTAGGAGAACTGGGAGAAAGTTGGCAAGGAAGTTTGGGTAGTAGGTGAAGACTCCCATTCGGGCCAAAGAAAGGTGATAGATCTTCTAGAGGGAGAAGAAAATTCCCTACCCAATCAAACAGGGAATTAGCTCTGAAGAGAGCAGAGATCCCTGGTCTGGTGTGATTAGAAATGGCTTGTAGAAACCTTATGAGTTAGTTAAAAACTCAAGACGAGTACTGGTGTTTCAAGAGAAGGGGTTTGGCTACTGGAAAGAGCGTACCAGCCTTCTGGAAACTAAAAGAGTCAGAGAATACTCAAAGAAAGTGTACTGAAGTATTTAAGGGAAGCACTGGAACAAAAGCCTCTGGACATTAAGATTTAAGTCACCGTGAAAAGCTTAAGAAACTCTCATTAGCCTGAAACATAAGAACTAAAATCTGTGCATGTACTGGATTTACCTTAGAAATTTCAACCCCTGATTTCACCTGACCTTTCCCCTCTATGTTAAATAAAATATTCTGTTATTTTTGAATTCCAAAAAGCCTCGAGTGCCAGTTAGGTTGTTTAGATTGAAGTGGCCTCCTGATTCTTCCCTCAAGTTCTGGGCTGAACCAAAGCCAAAATATCATACTGTGATAGGGTGGGACAGCCAGAGTTCTTCAGCAAAGAAGAAAACACATTACTATGGTGGCTCTGTCAGTAAATGGAGGGAAAATCTTGTCTCTAAGGGAGGGAAGTGGATGGGACTGTCATAGATACAAATCTCTTCTGTCCGTAGAAATTGCTGGTGGATCCAAGCCACTGGGCAGCCTTATGTATTATGCTCCTATGAAACCTGAGAACACCATGGGGGGCAACTAGCTGTCAGTTGTCTGCTTTCTTTCCTGATATTCTTTTTGGGGGAGTTGGGAGGGTTGATCAATGAAGATTTGAAAAGGAAGCAAGACTGAAGAACAGCTGGACATTAGGCAAGCATCTGCATCACTGTTATTATAGGCATGTGTCATATAGAGAGATAGCTACTCTAGTCTGTGATGCACACCACCTTTGTTTTTTCACTGAAAAACATGGGAACTACAAATAACATCAGCAGGGAGAGTAATACCTCTGGCACTTTTTAATGGAGAAGTACAAATGTGACTAAAGAATTTCCTTTCTTTGATCAGAAAACTTAATTTTAAGTACTCCTGTCCTGAAACATAATTACTAATATAGTCTGGATTTTTTTTTTTTAGTAGAGACAAGAACCATATACTAATTAGCACAGATATTTTCACATAGCCTTTTCTTGTTCAGAATGCCTCTCTCTGCCTCTGTTCTTGAGTTCACCATAATGTTTTTTAAAACTTGTACTAGAGACTCTTTCTTAGCTTACACATATCGATTCTTAAGAGTGATCCCCTGCGAGGAAACCGGTGAGAAGGCTTGGCGTGATCTGGTCCATATCTATAGCTTACACATATCTATCATAGCTTACACATATCTATGTTTTGACTTTAGATGCCTTTTCACTTTATTATAATGTATTTATTTTATTACTTATACAAAGATTGGTATACATTTTTTTCTGAAGCTGCATTTAATTGGATTTGTAGGCATTTTTTAAAAAGAATGTATAGACTTCATATAGAAGCAGGTCTTCCCAGGGAGACCAGCTCTCCTGTCTCAGTGGAAGACTGCCTGCTTCTCCTTTAGCTGGTTTTACCATAGAGTTTTGCACAAATCCTAGAGCATCACCTCAACATCATACCAGTGATGCGTTATCACTTCCAGTATTTGCTGGAAGTGACATCATGTCACCTATGCGGCACCATTTCCCTTGTGTGTGCCCCCCCCACCTTGGGCTGGCAACCTATGGAGGGGTGCTGTCTCCACCACTCAAGAAACATACCTGTACTCTGTCAGTACATATGGAACCCCCAACAGGGCAAATAGCACTTCTATTTCAGCTCAGGAATATTGTGTTCAGGGCCCTTTGTGCTGCAGTCCCAATCTGAATGGTGTCGCTTCATACCTGGGAACTGAGTTCCCAGTATAGAACTTGTATGTACTTCTGATTAATGCCCTCATGATAGAACCTTGGGACTTTATAAAGTGCACTTAGGCCCAGCACCAGGCATTTCTCCATGATGCATGGCATTTTGTTCAGGGAAGGCCAACAGTACAGGATTTTTGTATTGATGATGTACAGATGACTGCTGGGATGATGAACACAGAGAAGATCTGATTCTATGAATTTATATTTTTTGCAGAACTTAGGCTCCAACCACATCTGAACACAAACCTCCATAAAGCCACTTACCATTGACAAGGCTAATTGTATTCACATAAGAACAAAGGTTGAGTCCAGTGGTACCGTTTTATTCAAAGTATAAGCTTTTGTGTGCAACCCACTTCCTCAGATACTTGCACAGATGCCACTGGATTCAAGGTGCTACTGGATTCAAAGTTTGTTCTGCTGCTTCAGACCAACCTGACTACCCCACCTGAATCTGTACAATTAAATTGCTTTGAGCTTAGGACAAAATAATACATAAACATAGTAAAAAGTTAATGAGAAGACCGCAGCATGGTTGAAGAATGTTGGGTCAGCTACTGACTTGCTAAGGTAATGTATGGTGGCCAGGATTCAAAGAGCTGTGAGCATATTAATATTTCAGACTATAATTTGATCCTTCTGATATTTTCCCCCAATAACGAAAATACTGAGTAGTCATCTTTTGTCTGAGATGTGTCTAATTAGTTCATGGTGCTTGTTGGTGACAAGTGAAGTATTTGAGAAGTTCTCTTCAAGTTTATTCAAAACAGCTTTTCAACCAGAACATCAAGGCAGAGCAAGCATGTGTCATACAACACTTCATGATGGAAATTATTAAAACCGTTGCTCTAATTTAATTAAAATGACAAGCGTGAGTTCACACTAATGCTTTGAAGAACACTTTCAGTGTTTTTTTGAAAAGAGATACCACATCTAACATGAAAAATTATTCATTACATTCAGTTGCAGTGAACATATATCTTAACGGGAAGCATATGTCCTGGTCTTTTTACATATCAAAATTATTCAAGTATACAATAAGCACTCCATTAAGAAGGCCATAATTTTAGGTGAATTAAAAGAAACATACCTGGGGTCTCCCACATCTTTGATACAGACTTATTTTGACCCTAAATGCCTTGAAAATACCATTGAAATAATCCAAACCACTTCAAGGTTTGAACATGTGGTAATTTGACAATGAGCAATAATCAGCAGCTATCAAAGCCATATGGTACTCTTGGCTGATGAATTAAGATTTAGCTAACCAATCTAATTGTTCAAAATTTAGGTTTGAATCACATCGTTATTTATTTTCCCCTCTCATCTTCCTTGACTGGATGTTCAGAGCAGCCTTTACAAGTGGGTGAGTTTCAGGTAGGATTCAGCTGCAACTGGAACCTGTGATGTCTGGCTCACTCTTTGTCCCATATAAGCTGCTATAACTATTCCTACTTTGCCCCCTTAAAGGGGGGCTAAGAAGTCCCTTGTTCTTTGTTTCTCTGTCTGTCCCACCCAGTTCTTTAAAGGATATAGATATATACTGACCCAGCCTAGGGAACTGGGGAACCAACAAAAAAATCTTTAATTTGGGTCTGTCTGACTGGAAGGCCTGGCGTGATCTGGTCCATGGGGTCGCGAAGAGTCGGACTCGCTGTGCGACTGAACAGCAACAACAAACTGATAACAATACATGAAAGGCTGATGGTAATGCAAATCAAATTCAAACCAAACAAGCTGCTTTATTTAAGTTCTATGGGGAAATACGTAGGTATCAGGTTTAAACTTGACAGGTGACTAGGCAATAGGAATGAGGTAACTTTGTATAACCTTATGCAACTGATAGTTTGTCACAACAAAGTAGCTGTTTTGTTATACAGGCAGAAAGAACAATGTACACTGCCCGTTCATCCTTTGAAAAGGACTGGGATACAAATGCACCGGAAAGATAGAACAATGTTGGTAAGACTTGGTAAAGTAACAGGGAAAACAGGTGGAAGAGACCTTTTTGACTACCCCAAAGGGCTATGCTGGGGATCATGAGGCTGACATGGACAAAACCATGTGGGACAGGGGATATAGTAAGGAGGAGCATTGGCAACATTAGCAAAATAGCAGGCTGGATTCAACCCAATGTGCATCAGCTAGGATTTAGATAGCTGTGAGTACCTGAAACTCCTCAGATATGAAAATTTCCTTTCAGACATGCTTAATTTCACTTTTGTCTGTATATTGGGAGTAATGGATTTTACTTCTTCTTCAATCAATATTCTAGGTTTAAGAATATATTTGTTTGCTTCAGCATGGGATTTCCAATAATATACTTTAGACAGCTGGAGCAGTCTAAATTTTGCCACATGTGTATCTTTCATGACTGGTACTTTTCTGGATTTTATAAGAAGTTAATATCATGCAAAAGAGGTACTAGCCGTCCTCTACTATTATTCATAGTCTATGCCCCTTCACTGTAGGGAAGACAGTCTCATTCAAAGCTGCTACTTGAGATGGAGACTTTTGCTCAAAAGTAATTTTACATATGTTCCATCAGGTGATCTACTTTAGTTATATCCAAATTCTTTTTTTTTAAACCCCCAGAGGGGTATTTTTATTATTTATCCATAGACTACATAACTACAAAGAAACTTTAGGGGGGGACTACAACTATGGATAAAGGAAAGATACCCACACTAACTAAAAACCCAAGAGAGAAAGATCATCTCCGTGTTAAACTAGATGGTAGTAATAAAAGTGTTAGTAACACAATATACTTGTAGAGTTCTTGTTTTTCACAGCTTCTATATTAGTATGTTAGTTGTTATGAGAGAACTTTCTGAGCATCTTCTTTACTTCAAAAGGCAATTTTCAAAGTCCTTCTGCCCTTACTTCGGTTTTCTATCTCTGAAGTCATATACAGCTTCCATTGCTCCCGCACCCGTTTCAACTGCAGAGTCCTCATCCGTTCCAGAGGTAGCAGAGTCACTTGATTTGGTTTCTTCCCTCTTTGGATTCTTCCCCCAATCCCAGCTGACGTCTCAAAAATTCCTTGGCTTTAAAAATGGAGAACTTTCTCTCTTTTATCGTTGATTTTGAAGATGACTCATTCAGGAATCGCCCACCAGTACTGAATTCCATTGGTTTGAAGAAAAGAGATTAGATCCTTGTAGCTTTTCCTCTTTTGTCGAATTTCAAATGGAATGTCTTTTAAAGTCTTAATGGTTGTGTTCCCCAATGTCAGTGAAGTTGCTGACGTTGCCTTTAATATAGCATCTCTGGTCTGTCTTCTTGCAAATCTGACCACAATCTCTCCAGGCAGGCTACTTTTTAAAAATATAATTGGAGTAAGCCCAGTAGGATGTCTCCATATCTTTTACTATTTCATCCGCTGATAAACCTGTTACTGGAGCAATAATCTTGCCCAGAGTCTTTTTCAGATCTTCTTTTTCAGTTTCAGGAACTCCCTGGAATCTGAGAATCATGTTAGCCTTTTTCATTTATAGCTGTAACAAACGATTTTCTTGGAGGTTTTGTTTTGTTTCAACATCTCCCATTCTTTTCTTCATTTTCTTGTTTGTGGTGTCCATCTCTGTGATTCTCTCATTCCCATGCTCCACTTTCTTTTCCATTTCTGCCAGCTGGCGCTGCTGCAAAGTGAAATTTTGGTTTAATGAGGTCAGTTGCTGGTTAATACCATCGAGTCGTTCCAACATCAGCTTGAGCATATCCGCTAAAATCTTCATGATGTCTGCTCCCTCTTCCGGTCTTGGGCTCTGGCTGCCTGGTTTCGCTTTTAACTTTCCTCAGGAAGGCGCCATTTTACAACTTTGTTTACAGTTCCAAACCGCTTCACGAGGGCTCGAAAAACTCATCCCGTCACTCTCAGTACTCAAGTAAGTCTCTCAAAACAATCCCGCTATTTGTTTCCTCCCTTCCCCCCTTGATAAGTTTATCTGTCCATGCGCTTAAGAGGCGTCCCTCTTTGCGCTCCGCTTTTCCCACGGGTTTTTTTCATTTCCCCCCCAGAATAGTCCGTTTACTTAGAACTCATATTCATTGTTGGTCATATCTCTGACCTCGCTCACATCATTCGTTATTCCGCTCGTTCTCTCACGCTTGTCCCGGTTGAATTAGCTTGTGCCTGGAGGTCACACAACGGCATGACCGTCAGGGCAGAGGGAAGCCTCTATTCTCCAGTATCAAGCTGTCGAAGAGGCTAACCCTCAAAAGCCCTCTGGCCTGGAGCCTATCACAAAGGCTCCGTGGGGGTGCCACTTGAGGCAACACCCCTCCATGCCGCTGGTGTGCTAATCACTCCCCCAAAGTCCGGGGAGAGCGACCGCCATCGCTAATCCACAGACCAGAAGTTATATCCAAATTCTTCTGTTGCTTGTGCAACTTACATTTTCAGCTATGTAAAAAGGGATTTATGCCAATTTCTTCCTCCTTTTCAGACCTCCATGTTGCCTTCATGCAGTTCATGAGGGTCTGGCAAACCCTGGTGGCTGCACTGTGGAGTATATAGCAGTGGGAGAAGGAAGGGGCATAGGAAAATTCCACTCTATTAGTGTTAGGTTTCAACCACTTGCGAATACATCCAAAAGTGATACAACACAAGACAAATGTATTGTAGCTAATGCATGAAGTGTTATCTTTAGTTGACATATACATATATGCAGGCACAAACAGAAGAAGAATAGAGGAAAAGATGTTATTACAAAGTTAGGCAAGGAGACCCATTAATCAAAGATATAGGTGTGCTAGATTACTATGTAGAGCACAAATGAGAGCAAGATACAGACAAATATATAGATGTATGTATGGTTCCTTCCCAACTGGAGTTGCTTTCCTGGTTAATTACAGCTGAGAGTAGACCCCACCCATACTGACTGGCTTTGTTATTCTTTTGTTCTAGTTTTCATTGGTGCTTTCCATAGTAATGCAACACACCTGTATCTTAGATTTCTGAGATGCATCTGGCAAAGTGAACTTTGGCCCTTAAAAGCTTATGCTACAATATATTTATTAGCCTTTTCTATTGTTTCAATTTTAAAAAAACTTAAGAAAAGGCACTCTATTTTGTTGTTTGAGTCAGGAATAATAGAACTTACAAAGGCTTACTTGATGTGTTCCTTGCCCATAATTGTTTCTCTGATTATCTTTCTTCACATTTTCTTCAAAGCCAAGAATATCAAAACAATGAATGAGGATCAAAGCAAAATAAAGCAAGTAAATATACATTCCTCCAAAAATTAAGACACACCCCTGATAAGTTTTCTGTTGAACTGTTCTTGTACATCAGTGGATACTTAGATCAGAACTACCCAAACCAAACAGAAAAACTTAAAGCAATGGATATCTTTTAATCATCCCGAAAACAGACTTGCCAATAGATAAGAAAAAGTTTCAACCTGCATATGTGTTGTTAGTAGCAGCTTGAGCTGGAGAAATCACTCAGCAAGTCACAATTTTATAGCTTGACAATAAGTAGCTCTGCTAGTATCTCCACCTACAAAGGCGAACATCCAAATAACTCTAAATATAAGTAACATCCTTGTAATTTATCTAAATATAAGTAACATCCTTGTAAACTCTCTGATGTTCTTGTTATGTCAATGAGAAAGAAAATCTCATCATAATTGCATATGACAGCGGTGACATTCTTGCTGTATGTATTTGATGCTCATCTTCTGTGTAAAGCTAAGCATTTAAAAAACACCTTGCAAAAGCTACTGTTTAATATTACACCCACGGGAATACTTTTTAATGTGTTGTTGCTGTCATATTATAATGCTAAATCATTTTGCTTGTTTCAGTCAAGAAGTCTAACACTGCAAAGGCAGTTTATTAAGGGCTTTGGATTCCTTCCAAAGCTGTGGTCTTAAGATGCTTTCTGTAGAATTTTCCCAGTTGCTACCTTGGCATTCAATGTGTCCCTCTCTGCAGTATTTAATAAGGTAATTACAGTCATTAATGGTTGTTCCTCTTTAACCACCCAAGAAGAGAATTCTTTGAATCATCATAACGAATATATTACTCACAAAATAACCATTATTTTATTCTTTGTAAGAATTTTGTCTACATCTCACACAAATCTCTATCAGCAGCTATGTTTGTTTTATTGCTCCTTGTTATTGTATAAATACAAATGGTTATGAGATACCTGAAGGTATTTACTATGGCTTACTCAAAGATAATTTCAGTGCAAATGTATAGTGATTGGAGTAGATTTCCACGCAAGTCATTTCAGACCTACCTCATATGTGTGTTTTGCTACAGCAAAACCAACCATCATAATATGACTTCTTGTCTAATGAACCTAGAACACCAAATTTTATTGGTAGCCTGAAGCAGGATGACGTAGTTGTCATGGTAATGCTTAAGAGGGATTTTCTATTCAGATGAGAGAACAACTAGGTACAGTGAATAAATTAATCCTCTTAGAATTAGTGATGCTGTATATCCTGTATGTTTTTCTGGTCAACCAGTGTCTTAGAACAAGGCTGTAAAAGGACAGGAAATCCTCCAGAAATAAAGGACTGAGGGACACACTGGAAATATGGCTGTGCAAGTATTAATTAAAAAAGAGATTTATGATTAGCAGTGATTTTTTAAATAATTCATTTATGTAATGTATACATTGGGCTCCTTTTGGGAAACTATGACTGCAGTCACACAAGGGAGAAAATGCGGGCGGGAAGCGAAGCTATTTGCCCCGGACTGCAATGACGCATCTTTGCGCGATCACACTTCTGGCCGCGCGCCCTTCGCAGTTCCGTATACTAGAAGGTTTTACCCGGTAGCTTTTTTTCATGCTCCTGCGGCACGATACAATGCCCCACCGACAACTCTGGGACACTGGACAGATGTGTCTGTCTGATAGCGCCCCTTTACTCCGCGGGGGAATCGCACCATTGCTGCCGCTTTTGGTACGTATGATTGCACCCTATGTATGTTTTATATAACCTTTGGAGATTCTGCACTCATCTTTTCTCACACAGTTTTACCATAGCCATGTCGGAAGAGAAATACCTTCCTACATGCCACTCCCACTCTCCTTGTTCATCAGTTTACTTGGGACATTCTGCATTGTTTAATGGCCATTCAGGGCTGACTCTGCAGTCACCATTGCATTGCCCCATGTTATCTGGATGTAGTTTTGCACTGGATCTTTTGATCTCTCCGCTACCAATTCACAGTGATCAGTAAGCAGACTACTTGATGCGGCTTCACTGATCTCCGTCTGTTTTCCCCACCCCTATTTCCATTCTGTTTTCTTTCCCTCCTTCTCCAAAGACAAAAGAGAATGTGTCCTCCTGTTCAGGTGAACTTTTAAAAAGCCAGAGAGACCATAAGAATGAGTCAGTAACTATATATGACTAGGGGATTCCCTGATCCCAAATGTGTCTGTCTGGGCTTGGATCTTCCCTCCTTCCCTTTTTTGTTTTAGCTCAGGGATGAGTTTATCATTAAACTTTTATCACTGGTGAATTTTTTTTACTGAACTATGAGGTGTGTTTGTGTGCGTTCTTAGGGCATCAGTGTGACTTCCTTCTTTCCTCTTCTCTTAAAGGTACAGTGTTCTATTATCTGTGTTCTCATGCCCCATCAGAGGAAAATGCTAGCAATGTTCAACTAGGGCTGCGGTCACACGCAACATTAGCCACGCAAGAGATACGGAAGACAAGCGGAGTTTCCGGTCGCGATCTCACCAGCACATCTGGGAAGCGTAGCGCTTCCGTGGCACAACTGAGGCTTCCTGCCGAAAAAGCGCAGCAAAAAACTAGTACCTTGGAGGTACTAGTTTCCAGAAACTGCGGGGCAAGGGCGGGCGTCTGATCGCGTTTCCGGTGGTATCCGGCGCCCGCCCATGTCCCCTTGCGGAAAAGGGTTTTTTTTTTCCCACGTCTCCGTGGATGCGCACACGCACCCAATGGAGCATGCACATTCGTAGTGTACACAAAAAAAGAAAACCAGTTCGCCGCGCCGCGCGCTTCTTCATTGCGCGCAGGCGTGTGTTGTGATCGGCACCTCTCCCTTGCCATGGAACCTCCACAGTACCTCCACAGAACCTCCACAGTAGGTCTGATCGCTTTACTGCATGTTAGTTTGCCCCGGGGCAAACAGCCACACTTCTCCTCTGCAGTTTCCTGCCCGTGTGGCAGGGGCCTAGGATCTTTTTCAGCTCTCCCCTCCCTCATCAATAGTTTTATTGATGTTTTTTTAAATGCTCTATATGCATGGCCAGGCCAGCTGCCTCTAAGCTGGCTGGCCCTGTACTCATCGTCATCCCCCTGCCACCTCCCAAAGCCACTTGGGGGGTGTCCTGCCAAGATCTCCTGTGCAGCTGGGGTACTGTGTACTGGTGATGCCCTGGTAACTGGAACTTATGGGGAGTGGTTTTCTCCTGCTTCTCCTTTTTCTTCCTTGTGGTCTCGGCTTTCTGGCAGCAGCCTCCCCAACTGCTTATAGATGCAGGATGCATACAGAATACACAAATAAACCGGAGGGGGAAAAACAGTGCAGAAGGAATGTGTGTGACCCTTAAGGCTTGACTCCTCAGATTCTCCTCAGCAAGCTGTCAGTGCAGAAAGGGCCCTTGTTGTACTCCTAATGACACTTTGTACTCCTAATGACACTCAGTGAATGCATTGTACTCTTAAGTGAATAACAGGCTGCAAACATACACAATGACAAAATAATACTGGAGAATATTCATATATACTTTATAGCAATTGAGATGCTGTGGTGTTGTTTTTTAAAGTTATATTTGATCTGGTATCAAAATAATTTCAGTGTTAAAAGAACATAGCAGCACTCTCAATGCATATAGTGCCTTACATTGCAAAATAGCAGAGACAGGTCCTCACCCCAAAAAGCAATCTAAGACTGGATTCACATGTTCAGCTTAAGAGTACTTTCCAGTCACTTTTGTACTTTGGAGCTGCTCTTATGAAAAACACAAAGACAATTATGAAAGTTTTGTACTGGTTTTCTGAACTGATTGATGGCCAAGCAGGCAAATTGACTTATAACTTATGAGCTGCCCTCAGCCCATTTTTTGGGGGGTAGGGTGGGGTATAAATTTAATAAATAAATAAATAAATTAACTTTGTTCACCATATCAGCATCTGTTAGATATCCCAAACCCTGTAAGGGTATATATCAGTGCTGAGTTTCTAGTGGTTCCTGTAATTTAGGTAGATATCCTTATAGGAACATAGAGGTTAGGAGTTTATAGAGAATGGGAGTTTATAGACGATCCCTATAGGAACATAGAGGATGGGAGTTTATAGAGGAAGGAGAAGCTGCAGGCAGTAGGACTCAAAAAGAATTTAGGAAATACTGTATTTGGCAATAAGCTATTACATTTACTTTGATGTGTCCCTCATATGTTGTTCAGTCGCACAGTCGAGTCCGACTCTTCGTGACCCCATGGACCAGATCACGCCAGGCCTTCCTGTCTTCTGCCGTCCTCTGAAGTTTGCTCAATTTCATGTTCGTTGCATCTATGACACTGTCTAACCATCTCACTCTTTGCCGTCCCCGTCTTCTTTGACCTTCAATCTTTCCCAGCATCAGGGCCTTCTCCAGTGAGTGCTCCCTTCTCATTTGGTGGCCAAAATATTTGACCTTCAGTTTCATTATCTGGCCTTCCAGGGAACAGGCAGGGTTGCTTTCTTTTAGGATTGACTGATTTGATCTTCTTGCAGTCCAAGGGACTCTCAAGAGTCTTCTCCAGCACCATAGTTCAGAAGAATCTATTCTTCGGCACTCGGCCTTCCTTATAGTCCAACTCTCGCAGCCATACATGACTACTCATATGACTGAACCCTAATTTACTACAACGCTTAGTGGTAAAGCATTTGATTTTTATGCAGAACATCCAAAATTCAACCCCCAGATTCATGCCCACACCACCAGACTGAACTCAAATATGGTATGAAAATAAATCACATGATATGTACAGCTGAATGAGTCTCTAGGGTGTTTGGAACTCCTATAATTCCCTACCCCACCCCCACCATCTTGGCAGCCATGTGTCAGACAGCACAAGAATAAGATTTAAGCTGGATGGATGGCTGTTGTGTGAGTGTTTATCACCATGAAATTCACAAGCACCTTGGTACTAAATCTGGAGCAAAGAAAGAATATCCAAAAGAAGAAGCTATATTTTGTTATGGGTGCAGCCCACATCAGCATGCTAATTTACCTGTTCCTCCTGTGGTATCAGGAAGATTAGAAGAGAGAAAATTCTCACTGCTTCCTTCCATCTATCCTTCCTTCCCTTCATCCCAGGTTCTTGTATCATAATATCTATAGCACCTGTTGCATTCTGGGAACTGGAGTCACAAAATACCTCATATACATCAAAGGCACTCAAGAGAAGAGAGATGGAGGGAGATAATGAGAATTTTCCTTCATCTTAATCTGGTCATATAATCATATAACTCCCCAGGAGCAAGGATGGGGGATAAAAAACTGGTGTTCCCATTCCTAATGCCACAAATCAAGCTCAGAATAACCAAGCTATCAGTCAATTTTGCATAAATAATATATTTGTCTGAGTTGGATGATACTATAGGGGAAAGGTTGCCCAGTGCCTATTTCTACATATTACAAGGGTGTCTTAAAAGACTCCAGTTCTAAATAATTTTAAAAATTATGTAATGCCTTGTGCTGAGAGGTCAATAATGAATTTATGGTTTTTTAATGGTTTTTCCCCATCTTCCAGGAATATGTCTGTAAGCTGTTCCATAAATGATATTTGTCACCAATGAGACTATCAAGTATGTTTGGTGTGGAGAGCCAGTTTGGTGTAATGGCTAAGAGTGCGGACTCTAATCTGGGAGAATTGGGTTTGATTCCCCACTCCTCCACATGCAGCTGCTGGTGTGACCTTGGGTCAGTCATAAGTTATTTCAGAGCTGTTCTCTTAAGAGCAGTTCTTGGGAGAGCTCTCTCAGCCCCACCTACCTCACAGGGTGTCTGTTGTGGGGAGGGGAAGGGAAAGGGATTGTAAGCCCGAGACTCCTTCAGGTAGTGAAGGGAGGGGTATAAATCCAATATCTTCTTCTTCTTCAACAATTCTAGTGATGCTGTTGCTTTTGTAATGAAAATAAGGTGGATTTTATACACATGTGATTGGTTTGCCCTCTTGCACAAAGTTTTTGGAGAATTAGTATTATCATGTCATATCCAATTTAACTTATTCTTTAAAGCAGAATTGTTTTAAATAAATAATATTGTGTTGATTCCAGGTAATCAACACCCAATGGTATTACTTTGTAAATGTAGATAGACTAGTTTACACAAAAATCTAGAAACATAATTTTTAAAAATCCACAAAAATCCACAAAAATTGGCTAGATAAGGTTAAAAATATCTGTATTCTATTGCTACTTGCCACTTACCAAAATAAAAGTGACATTAGGAAGTTAGACTCATAGCAGAAGTAATACGACATTTGGAAAGTATTTTAGATGCGGTTTAATTAATTGCTAAATCAGAATAATTGGTGATGTTAATGACTTTTTAAAGACATGTATGAACAATATTGATTATTTTAAATATAATTTTCTATGTTTTGTATATCCTGATATATTATACAATAAATTTTAAAAAGCAAAAGAGACTCCAGTGTCCTGCCAGCCCTAGGCAAACAAACACAGGTACCCTTGTTCCTGGTACTTATCACCACTCAAGGAAATGGAGACCACATAACAATATGAATGGCATGGACCCAGTAAATACACAGAAAATGTTCTCTCTTTTCATATAACTCACAAGAACTTACTTGTAGTCAAAAGGAAGCAATGTACAAACAATGTCTGGAAAATCTTTGTTTCATTAGCTCTGATACATTTTTGGAGAACAGCAAATGTTGGTTAATTCCAGCTGAAATCCACTGGAACTTGGGAGCTGCATTGAATTTGATCTGTGATAAAGCTTGCTTTGGAATAAGGAAATATTTGTGACTATTAAATTTCCTCAAAAGATTGGAAGGATTTGCTCTAGAACATTCTTGTCTGTAATTTTGCAATGTCTACAAAGCTGGAATAAGCCTCTAAATATTCTTTTTACCCCTGTTTACCCACACTATGGCCTTATTAAGAATTAGAAATTCCATTACTATTATGTAGTTGACAGATCCACCTCCAGGATACTTTGAATACAAAAACCTTAGGATTGCAAGCTGTTTGCTTTGCTATCTGTAGGATAATGCCATAGAAAGCTATGAAGTAAAATTGGAGTAAGAGTTTGGTGCAATCATGGAAGACATCAACAAGCCAATCAGCAGACACAAAAAGCTAACGCAGACATAAAATATAGTCTAAATGTTCTTGCTTTAACTAAATCTATGTGTCCAGTGGCACCTTTAAGACCAACAAAGGCTTATTCAAGGTATGAGCTTTCATGTGTATGCACACTTTTTCAAATACACTGGAATGGAAGGTAGAGTTCAAACATATAGACAGGCTGAACAGCAAATTGACATGTAACATGATGAAGTTTTAAGTTATGCAAAAAACGAACTAAATAACAAGCCAAGGTTATAAGGTCAACAGTTATTTTGATTTAATTAAGGGGGGAAAGGACACCAAATCAATAAATTTGTCAAAATAGGCAATAAGTGTTTAAAGGCATCTTTTCTAATTGTGGGAAGTAAATTGAGACTCACCATTCATCTCCTCTCAGGTGTGAAGATAACAACAGGATTTTTTAAAAAATAGGTGTAGTGGTATGTCAGCAAAACATCCCAATATTCCTTGCATTACATTCAGTATATTAATATACTATTCTGAAAAAAAGCATCTGCTAGTAATCTTGAATCTGCTAGTAATTTAGAAACAGGGGTATCTGTTGAGGACTTGGTCCACTGTTGTGGCAAAGGTTTAATCTATTTCTGCCTTGCCTTATTATACCAGGGCCATTCAAATAGAACATGTCTTACAGATTCAATAGTACCTAAAACACAGCTACGGAATCTATTTGAGAATGGTATGCCCAATGTGTGGCCTTCAGAAACCATAGAAGGTAAAGCATCTAATCTTGTGTGCATAATTGCCCATCTGAACTTTGGAACTGTTAAACTGAACAAGTATTTTGGAATTGTTAAGCTTGGGGGAATCCCCATATGAAGGGAAGAGCAAACCCACCTAACTCTGCATATGGTACTATTTAACACAATCTTCATAATTATTTTTTGATCATTTTATGAGCTAAAGGCCATCCTAGCTCAGCAATTACATTTTCCAAGTATTGCATGATGTTCAATTTTTTCACTATTGTGGCAACTTCTGAAAACTTATCACTCCTAAATATACTTGAAATTCCTGTAACTGTGTGGGGGCAATCATCTATGGTTAAACCTAGCATTACACTCTCTCTGCTACCCTGGATTTGGTCTGGCCTACACGTACAGCAGAATGAGGTGGTAGGCTCCTGAGATAACATAATGGACTCTGCAGCTCCAGAATGCAGAATGAGATAATGGCATTTTTTAATGTCCCAGCAAATAAAAAACAAAACTAGCGCAGCACGAAGAAAACATCTTTTTCAGTAAGTTTCTGCTAGTTTCCTATTTGTAGAAGACTATTTTATTTTATTTTTATTTTATCTGTAGCACGACGGAAGACAGGAGGGCCTGGCATGATGTGGTCCATGGGGTTGCAAAAAGTTGGACTCGACTGTGCGACTGAACAACAACAACAACAATTTTATTTATATAGGAAATTATTTAAAATGTTATTCCTCACTTGCACTCTGAAATTCTAAAGCATCAAGTTATCACTTCAGAAGTTTTATGCCTTCTTTTTGTATAGACCATGTCTTTCTAAGTGCCTGTGGAGGTGTATCAATGCTAAACTTAACCCAATTAAACTGGCTTTCCCAGCCAATTGAATCCATACTGTGGGGATTTAAAAAGCTGACATCAGGTTGAGAGAATCGGATAAACTGTCACAAGACTTATATCAGCTGTTTGAATATGCCCCTACTTTAGATTCTGGATATTTATTCTGAAGGTTTTCCCAAGATCCCTCTTGGAACCATCTGTATCTGTCTAATCACTGTTACATCAAACTAAATGGGAGGGGGTGAAAAACCATTATAATATATATTGTTCTGAATTATGCTGTCATTTTTGGTGTTCAAAAGGTCCCATCAAGCTTTTGCCAGAGAAATATTTTCCACAATTTAGATATTGCCAGGGACTTAACAAACTGTGTTTTAATCAAGAAGGGATAGTCCATTTTAAACATTGTTTTAATTAAGCAAATCTTCTAGTCTTTACAATGTTTTCTGATTAAAAGACAAAAGAGGTAATTTCATTTTGAAACCTGCATATGGTTTCCTTGAGCATGACTCATGCAAGTATTTAGTTGTATTAAACTGATGTCAGCTAATTGTTGCCATAAGACTGTTGAAGACAGTCTTTTATTTAGGACTGTATTTGATTGATTTAGCTTTTATTACTGGCAGTTCTAATTTGAGTTTTAAAATTGTGACTTTTTACAGTTTTATAATTGTTGTTTTATTATGATGTTTTATTTATATTGTAAGACACTTTGAGTTCTACAACAGAGAAAAGCAGCTAATAAATGTTTTAAATAAATAAATAAATAAATATACATGCAGATTCATAGGATAATGTACCCAAACAACTGAGTGAAAGCATTAGTAAAAAAAATATGTTCCCCATTGAAAACAATGAAAATGACTGAAAACATAATAACTATAACAACCCAAATGATAACATATGGAAGAACAAAGTTGTGGGATCCAGCAGTGAACAAAAATGGTTATAAATTCGTGTACGGAAAAAGCAAATGTAATTTCCTTCTGGAATTCAACAAGGGAATTTACCAGTCTGGCCCCAGGATATGTAGGAAATTATGTCCTGAAATATCCTCAGAAACAATTGTTATATAGTGTGAACTCCCTTACCTACCTGTGTAGACCTCTCAAAGAAACTACTGAACAGAGATTGATAAGGCTAGAATTACAAAATGTTATGTGTGATGTCAGATTCAAACTGGATAAAGCAATGGAGAATTGAATAGATGTCATAAATTTTATAGCTGATTTAGGCTAAACTCTATTTTTCGATCACTTGGAACCCAAAGTCTCAAATCAGCAAGTACATTTGACAGTTTTCCATTCTGGGTCTACTTTCAAACTTCTATGGGAGAAACAAATATAAAAGATTCTGTTTTATTATTAGAGTAATATTTTTCTTCATCATTAATCTCCAGTATTTAAATTATCATTAGATTAGGTAATGTGTCTTTCTGTTTCAATGCAAAAAGTTTAATATGCAAAGAAAGGTGGAAATACATACATTTAAAGAAGTTTATTTGTCCTGGAAGTCTCTATAATATAGAACAGATTTAATCTGGTAAATTTCCTGTAGGATTTTTAGAAGTGTATTTTTTTAATATGGTACTATACTATGCATGTTACTTTCTTGGAACAATTTGTTAGTTTTAAGTCATTACATCTTAAATATTAAATTATTATCTTAACAAATTAGACATTCTTCACCCTGAAAAAGGAAGCAAAATGCCCTGTAATTTTGTAAAAATGGATTTGATCCAGCGGTGCACAAGCAAAAACATCAAGAGACTATGCACAAGACCATATGCAACACCTAGCACATTCATCCCTATCTTCCTTATATATAAAAGCCGAATGGTGGTGATACCAGAATCTGTCCCTATCCACTGGCTGCATTGCTTGAGTCTCGCCTCCAACATTCTAAACAGTTTGCTGTTCCTCCCCCCCCCCAAATAGCCAGTCAGAACACAGAGGTTATTTGCATATGCAGCCTTATTGGCCTTTGCCTTGGAACACAGAGGTCATTTGCATATGCGACTTGATTGGCTTTTGCCTCTAACATTCTAAACAGTTTGTGTTAAGAACATAAGAACATAAGAGATGCCAATGTTGGATCAGGCCAAAGGCCCATCCAGTCCAACACTCTGAATCACACAGTGGCCAGAAATACCAGTGCCATCAGGAGGTCCACCAGTGGGGCCAGGACATTAGAAGCCATTCCACTGTTGACCCCCCCAAGCACCAAGATGACAGAGCATCACTTGCCCCAGAGTCCCTATCTATACAGTCGAGTCCGACCCTATCTATACCTTGTGGCTAATAGCCACTGATGGACCTGATGCTCCATATGCTTATTTAATTCCCTTTTGAAGCCATCCATGCTTGTAGCCGCCACCACTTCCTGTGGCAGTGAATTCCAAGTGTTAATCACTCTTTGGGTGAAGAAGTACTTCCTTTTATCCGTTCTAACCTGACAGCTCAGCAATTTCATGGAGTGCCCCCGAGTTCTTGTATTGTGAGAAAGGGAGAAAAGTACCTCTTTCTTTACCTGCTCTTTCCCATGCATAATCTTATAAACCTCAATCATGTCACCCCTCAGTCGTCGTTTCTCCAAGCTAAAGAGCCCTAAGCGCTTTAACCTTTCCTCATAGGGAAAGTGTTCCAACCCTTTTATCATTCGAGTTGCCCTTTTCTGCACTTTTTCCAAAGCTATAATATCCTTTTTAAGGTGTGGTGACCAGAATTGCACACAGTATTCCAGATGAGGTCGCACCATTGATTTATATAGCGGCATTATGATATTGGCTGA
Organism: Gekko japonicus; assembly: GCF_001447785.1. Classification (NCBI taxonomy): domain Eukaryota; kingdom Metazoa; phylum Chordata; class Lepidosauria; order Squamata; family Gekkonidae; genus Gekko; species Gekko japonicus. The sequence goes on from NW_015173677.1 coordinate 406,787, forward strand.
TCTGT
>NW_015173677.1:409876-437211 GCF_001447785.1 Gekko japonicus
CGAGCACACACCCAAGACTTCTGTCCAGGGAATGGACAGTCCCCAAGAGTCTTTTCTGTGCGCCTAGCTGACTGTCTCTGCTTCTCCAGGTCAGCCACCTTGGCCTCAAGGGAGCACACACGTTCCCTGAGAACCAGGAGCTCCTTGCACCGAGCACACACCCAAGACTTCTGTCCAGGGAATGGACAGTCCCCAAGAGTCTTTTCTGTGCGCCTAGCTGACTGTCTCTGCTTCTCCAGGTCAGCCACCTTGGCCTCAAGGGAGCACACACATTCCCTGAGAACCAGGAACTCCTTGCACTGAGCACACACCCAAGACTTCTGTCCAGGGAATGTTCTGAGGTAAAATGTGTCCAATCTCCAGGTGAGGGCTGGAGATCACTCAGAATTACAACTGCTTTCTAGATGGCAGAGATCAGTTCCCCTGGAGAAAATGGTGGGCTCTGTATGCTGTTGAGGTGGCCCCTGTATGACAGCCAATGTGACATAGCATTCAGGGCTTCAGAGCATGGGAGAGGCTGCAGGTGTGTGTGGGGTGGAAAGCTGAAGAGTGAGGGGGAAATAAAGGTAGGCTGATGATTGGCTGGGAAGGAGATAGGGTTGCCAACTCCAGGTGGGAAATTCCTGGATATGTGAGGGATGGAGTTTGGAGAGGGTGAGGTTTCAGGAGGGGTGGGACCTCGGATAGGTACAAAGCCATAGACTCCACCCTCCAAACCAACTGTTCCCTTCTGGGGAACCATTGTTGCCAGTCTCCAGGTGAGGGCTGGAGATCACTCAAAATTACAACTGTTATTTAGGTAGCAGAGATCAGTTCCTCTGGAGAAAATGGTGGACTCAATGTCATTATACCCTGATGAGGTCGCCACAGCAAATTGACACTGAGTGTCCAAGGCTGGGGCACCCGCCCAGAGCCTCTTTCTAGAGGTCGTTGTATTTATTTCCACAACGGGCCTTTTTCCTAGTATATTATAGTGCCCAAGTTTACAGCTAACAATGGGTGCTCCACCAGAGGAGCTGGTTCCTTCAGTTTCAGAAGGAAATCTTTGGCCCAAGGCTAATGTACCCCTGTCACTGCCCTTGGGGTTGGGACCAGCAGCAGAAAGGGCACAGCAGACAGCATCCCCTCTATTGTCACCTAAGCCCTTAGAATGTAAGAGAAACTGGGTTAGGAGGAATGTTCAGGCCAGGCAGCTGGCAGCTCAGTGGCACTGAATCCCAGCAAATGCAGATGAGTCCTTGCAGGATCTGGTCTAGGAATATTGCAGTCAGGCATTCTGGTGTGCTGCAATGGTCTGCACCTGTGGTAGAATGACTCAGCACAGGCTGAGGATTGGTGGTAGGTTATAAGCAATAGCTGAGAGACAGGCAGGCATGAAAGCAATGCAACTGTTATCTGCTGATTTATACCTTCGCTACTGTTCATTGTTTTTGCTGTCTATTGACTATGTTGTTCCTGTGACTTATTGTATTTGCCTCCTCCTTGTGAACTTTGGACTGTGCCTTGACCTTCAAGGGCTTGCCAGAACAGTCCCACCCCCATGCAGACAGCTCTTCTGCTGAAGTGGAGAGTGAGGGCCTTGCAGTTGGAGGGCATCAGTGTGAGGAGAAGGGGTGGGATTCCTTGAGTGAAGGACCAATATCCCCTTGTACCGAGGTACCCATCTGGGGTTGGGGGAAGGTAGGCTTTTGGTAGTGTGCAGTTTGGTTATTAGGAACAGAGAGAGAGGGATCTGTTACAGGCCTTTCAACTGCATGGTGACTTGCCTGTCCAGTGCAAAAGTTGCAGATATCAAGCTCTATCTAGGCAGTGCTGGGCAGGAGTCAGCAGTTGTGATACACGTTGGCACTGATGGCATTAGGAAATATAGTTGTGTAGTTCTGGAGGAAAAAAATTAGGTTACTAGGAAGAAAGTTAAAAAGCAGGACTTCAAAGGTAACATTTCCAGAACTGCTACTAGTTCCATAAGCAGTTCCATAAGCAGGGCCAGCTAGACAGATGCAGATCAGGTGTCTCAATGCGTGGATGAGAAAGTGGAGCTGAGGGAAGGGTTTATATTTGACACATACTGAGAAACTTTCTGGGACAAGCTGAGCCTGTACAAAAGAGAGAGGCTTCATTTGAACCAAAAGGGGATCAGGCTGCTGACAAGTAATATCAAAAAGATGCAGCATAGCTTTTAAAATAATCCCAGGGGCAAAGCCGACAGGACCTGGGGAGCTTCTGGTTCAGGACAAGTCATTCCAAAGGGATTATTGTGTAACCACTCAGGGTAATATTGACAGGAGTGTAATAGAACTTGGGAGTGAGGGCACAATGGTGACTGAGGGCCATGTGTGCTGTCTAAGGAGCCAAGGGAGGCGAGGGTTACTGGAGACAGAAACACATTATAGGTGATCTATATGTCAGTGCTAGAAGTCCCTGAGCCAAGATGAGGGAGCTGGAGTGCTTGGTGTTCAATGACAATTTAGATATTTTAGAACTATCAGAAACATGGTGGAATGGGGAAACTCTATGGGATGCAGTCATCTCTGGGTATAATCTCTTTAGGAAGGATAGGGAGGATGGGTTGGGGGAGGTGTTGCATTCTACATTGTACATCAAAGAAGGCATAGAATCAAATAAGTTAGAAGACATCAGGGGAATTAATTCTCCAACAGAAATGATGTGGGTGTAAATATTGGGCCCTAAGGGTTACTTAAAAGTGTACTATTGCTTACCTGATCAATCCCTTGAGGCTGAACTTGAGATGGAGAAGAAAATAAGGGACATGGCTAAAGCAGATGTTATGATACTGGGAGGCTTCAATTACCCTCTCATTGACTGTGTAAACATGTACTTGAGTCATGTTGCATAAATTAGATTCCTAGACATCATAAATGACTGTGCACTGCTACAGTTGGTCATAGAACCAACACCGAACTGGTTTGGTTCATGAGGTTCATGATGTAGTAGAACATCCCCCTGGGGTGCTAGAGACACCAAGCTCATATGGGATTTCTGGCTGACTGTCCTCCACATGACCTTCAAATTCGGTGAGAGTTGGGTTTATGGAGTCTGAGTTAACTTACAAACCCCCACCCCAAAAGAATGTGCCCCCAGGAAAGTGCTTTCTGAGGAAATGACAGGCACAGGTTCAGGTGTATACAGAATGGATGCTGTACAAGCTAGATACTCCAAACTCGCAGGGGATCTCCAGCTGTTTCTTCTCCACCTGCCCTCTGAGACTGGTGATGATTGGATTTACAAGGTCTGAGTTACAGCCTCCCAAAGAAAGTTTACTTTCCAATGGAGGAAAAAAGAGCAAAAAAGCAAGGGCAACCGAAGCCTAGCAGAACAGAATCAAAGTCCCAGAGAATCTCTGCAGTAGAAATGGCTGGTGGGAGGCATTTTTACAAGCTTAGCAGAACCAGTGCCATTGTGGCAGTGCAACAGGACTAATGTCAGATACAGGTTCAAAAGTATATAGAATGGACCCCTTGCAAGCTACACACCAAATGGACAGGGATCTTCACCCTGCTTCCTACTCCTCTACAATCTCTCCAAGTTGGGGACAGATTACATTTCTGGTGTCCCAATTATGGACCCCCCCAAAAGGTCTCCCCAGTGCTCTCTCTGGAAAAGACAGCTGCAGCTACAGGAGTCTATGGTTTGGCTCAAGAACAAGCCAGTGACACCAAACTCACAAGGGAACTCCAAAAGGTCTCCCCAGTGCTCTCTCTGGAAAAGACAGCTGCAGCTACAGGAGTCTATGGTTTGGCTCAAGAACAAGCCAGTGACACCAAACTCACAAGGGAACTTCACCTGGGCAGTCCCCCCCAGCCAGACAATGGAAGCAAGGCAAGCATCCCCCCCTATGCTTGTAGCCCTTCCCCAAGTCTCCAAAGGCAGGTTCTGAACAACAGAAAGACAGACATTCCCTGAGTTCTGACAAGGGCTCCCCACAGTTACCCCATGGTAGCTCGGTGGGCACCCTAGCCACAGCAGACAAGCAAGGAAAGCATGGCCACAACTCTCACAGGCCTCCCCAAGGGCTGAAACATCATGGTGTATTCTTCTACTCTGCAGCGAAAACACCTGTTGGGTTGGCTAGGCCACCCACAATTCTCCACAGGCAGATGGAATGACAGAAAGGGAGACATGATAAGACTTCTGACAGGGGCTCCCCAAAGTAACCCCACGAAAGCTTGGCGGGCACCCCAGCCCCATGAGACCAGTGGAAATCAGAGTTTTCCAGGACTATTTCAAATATGTTCCTAAGTGATACATGTGCCTCTAGGGTTGCTTCTGTATTAGATGTTAGGACTGGCTCCTCTGCAATCTTTCTAAATTGGGGGGCCCAGTTACAGATCCCCCAAACAGGTCTCCCACATTTATACCCTCCCAGCACTCCTGAGTGTGAACACCTCTGTGTGCACTGTACCATGAGGGTGAAAGTGGGTGCAAAAGATGCTCATCATGGGGGAAGAAGTCCTCTACCCCTGCTTACCACAGGCCCCTGTCCTTGGGCACCAAACCCATACTGCCAGGCCACTGGAGACCGACCCTAGTAGACCATCACCAGGGGTCTCCTTCCCTTGATCTGTTCCTGGGACTCTGCAGAGGTAAAAGAGTTGTTAGCACTCTCCAGAGACACCAACAGTTGTTGCTAACACTCTTTGGAAAGGAGGACTCTGACAGCAGTGATTCAGAAGGAAGCTCATAGTTTGGAAAACATTTATGCACCTTCCCAGTGACCTTTGTGTAGCAGAGTGCCAGGTGTGCCACACCCATGTCCAGAGGGGTGTAAACCCTCGACACTTGTCCTCTTCCATCCCCTGTAGGCACCTGCGAAGGGTGTACCCTAGTATGTTGCCACTGTACGAAAGAATGGCAGCCAGCAGGAGGAAGAAGAGGCCCACTCCCTCTCAGCAGGGAGAAGTGAGGGAGAGCAGGAGGCCCCTTCAAGAAAGGCTCCCTGCACTCGGGAAGCTCTGGGTGGGACAGCAAGGTGGGCCACCCTCCAAAAGGTCAAAAAGGCTATGTGGAAGGCCCAAAAAGCAATCACTCACCTCATCTTTGGCAGGATGATTGCTGTGGATGACCAACCCTTCTCCTTCATGGAGGATGTAGCCTTTCACTGGCTGCAGTGGTGATGGTCAAAGCTCAGTCCTCCAGAGTGCAAGGCAGATCTATGCACTTCATGGCAGACTTCTGGAGCAGCCGGCAGGACTGTTGGGGCATAGGCCAGGCCCCAGGAGGGGACAGTCCTGCCACTGGGTTCTGCTTCATGTGTAGGGGATGGATGCAGACCACACAGTGCAAAACGTTTTGCCATGTGATACCGAGTAGCCTGAGGGAGTGGGTGGGCAGCTACTGCATTGTCTGTGGCTACATGGTCATTAGGGCTGCCAAGTTCCCCCGGGGGGCGGAAACCCCCCCGCCCCAGAGGCCCGTTCCTTGACGCCAGGGAATCGGGCCCCGGGGAGAACCCCGCCTGAGCGTGCATGTCACAGGGAAGTGACATCATGATACCGGGCACGCTGGGGGCAGGGCCACGGCCATACAAGGGAAAACTCTATGGTTTTCCCTTGTATGGTCGTGGCCCCGCCCCCAGTGTGCCCGGCGTCATGACGTCACTTCCCTGTGATGTGCATGTGGCGCGTGCACGCTTTGCACGTGCACACCCCGGAATCCGCACGGGAGTCCCCTGCCGGCAAGGTAGGTGCCACTTGGCAACCCTAATGGTCATGGATGACAGAACCAACATTCTGGCAGAGGTGAAGTGTGTGCAACTCAAGAGCATAATCTGTCTGGTGCACATGCTTCAGCTAGTGGTGAAGGGTGCTCTAGGGCTGGGGAGCACTGCCTCTCTCAGTCTTTCCTTGAGACTTGTTGGTGCCTGGCCACCCACTTCCAGCACAGCATCAGGTCTGCCTGTCTGCTGCATAAGAGGCAGGGGGAGTAGGATGAGGAACTCCATCTATGCCGTGATTACATGTTTGGTGGAGGAGAACAGCATGGTGCAGGATGTCATCTCCTCCATGACCATCTTACATGGGGAAGAGGAGCTCAGTATCAGCTCCAAACTGGCTGACTCTCACTCAAATGATGTGTGGTCTCAAGCCCTTCCAGGACACCACTGATATACTCTGTGCTCAGACACCTTAGCCTGGGGCAAGTAATCCCCCTGATTTGAGGGCTGGACTGGGCACTGGTGTCCACATTTGAGTTGAACCCCAGGGGGATAGCTATTCTCCCATGGGTCAGAGCCTTGGCAGAGAGGTTGTAGGTGGGCATCACCACCAGGTTGCATCCTCTCTGCAAGAAAGGGGACTACAAGCTGGCCTGTACCTGTGACCCCTGGATAAAAGGCAGCATTCTTCTCCTGAATGCAGAGCTCTTGTAATGAAAGCATGAGCTCTCCAGAGAAGTGCAGAGGCTACAAGCCAACTGATTTGGCCAGAGGGAACAGTGGGTGGAAGAGGCTGAGGAGGAGGAGCCGCACCCCAGCACCTCTTCCTCAAAGAGCTCACCCAGGGAGAAGACCCACTACTGGTTGTCAGTGGAGAACTGAGAGATCAGCAGTGGTAAGGATGCCAGGCATGCAATGGTGGAGGATTTGACAGAGGTGATGGTGAGGGAGTACCTTGCTTTAAAAGGGGATCATCCTCCAGATTCATGGAGGATAGATCTGTCAGTGGTGATTAGCTGTGGTGACTCCATGTTCAGAGGCTGTAAACCTGTAGATCCCAGTGCCAGGAGGCAACATCAGAGAGATCAGCCTCCATGCCCTGTTGTTGAACCCCCAGAGGAACTGGTTGGCTGCTGTGTGAGACAGGGTGTTGGAATAGATGGACTACTAGTCTGAACTTCAGGGGTCTTCTTCTTTTCTAAGGACATGTAAATTTTTGGGGTGTGTCTCTGTATGAATCCGCATCTCTCTGTGTGTGTGTACTGTCTAAGCTAAACTAAAAAAACAGAATTTCTGGAAACAAATAGATCGGTCCTCTACCCACGATACTCTCCGTATGCATGGGTGCCATTTTATGTGAGAGGAGCAGTGCAGTGCACATATTTTCAAGCTGTTGTATGAAAGAATGCGTACCTGCAACAAATCCATGTTTCTAACCATACATACCAAATACATAAAATGGTCCCTGCACATATGAGGGTGTATTCTTGGTGCTTCGGGGGTGGGGGGGGCAACAGTGGGAGGGCTTCTAGTGTCCTGGCCACACTGCTAGACCTCCTGATACCTTGTATTTGTGGCCACTGTGTGACAGAGTGTTGGACTAGATGGGCCATTGGCCTGATCCAACATTGGCTTTTCTTATGTTCTTACGTTCTCTTACATCATAGCCCAACAGTCTAAACACTATACTTGACTAGCTTTCCATGCTGTAAAATTATTTATTTATTTATATAAGAAATTCTTACTGAACAGGACCTTCATCTGAGGAGCGGAATGCATTTAAACTTTAATCAGACCAAAAGTGTTTTTTAAATGGCTATCTAACAATAATAAATATTTGGCAACTGACTCAATGGGTATCACTCCTGAGTGACAGGCCACAAAGGTTTCCAGCATGATGGAAAAAAGAAATAGCTATTTGGCAGTTTTTCAATACCTACTGTTTTGCCTCAGGAATAAAACTGTACGAAGCATAAAATCTTCTACTGATGCCAGAAAGATCTTGGCTTACACAAATCTCAGCTCTGTGGGTGTGAGCATTTCAAAAGTTAGAACAGATAAAAGTATACAGACTTTCAGGCACAATGTTCCAACATGAAAGAATCTTGCTAAGTAGTCCACTGAGATCCTATCTACCTCAGGATTGTATTACAAGTCATATCTCTGTTATAAAATATTAAGTCCAAAGACATTGAATTAGAAGCTGTGCTTTTTTTTCTTGTCAAAGCACTAAGCCTAGGGGGAGAAACCCACTTAGCTGAATGTTTATTTATTTATCAAAAGGTTTTTCTGGAGGAAAGCTATTGGAGAATGGATGCTAAGACAGATAAGATGGAATTGAAGCAATGAGGCGCATCGAAGCTGACCTATCATTTTATTATATATGTCCTGCACTGCGTTCAAACATCACACTTAACCATGGTCAAGTAACAATGCTCACAAAACTGGCTTGTCTCTGGGCTTGTGAGCATTGTTTCTCTTTTCCCCATTTCCTTACCTATGTGGAGAATCATGATTACCTGAGACGTATGAATGCTAGTATACCTGTTAACTGGAGTTAGTATTTCACAATAATTGTGGTCTTAACTAGAATGTTAGTGAGAGGAATGCACACATCTGCATTCATATATAATGGGTAGTGGAATTTAGTTTTAATAGATTCAATGTATGAGAATAGAGGGGGGATTTAATGGTAAGCATGTATAAGGTCCTTCTGGGAAAGACTGGAGGTAACAGAAGAAGGGGACGGCAAAGGATGAGATGTTTAGACAATGTTACCAATGCAATGAACATGAAATTGAGCAAACTCCAGAGGACGGTGGAAGACAGGAGGGCCTGGCATGATGTAGTCCATGGGGTTGCAAACAGTCAGACTTGACTGCGCTACTGAACAACGCCAACAATGTATAAGGTCCTTAATGACCTTTCTGTATTTAGTGCATTATGTAATTTTTATGATTTTCCCCAACTTTTTTGTTTCTCTTTTAAATGTTCTTTTTTAAAAGTCTGGCTACAAGTCAAGTCATGCTTGCTTTTGGTTAACCTTAGTTGTTATGTCTGATTGAAGTATAATACAGAGCAAAAGGATTGCTTAAGGTGCACTGAGAGATGGCTGAGAAACTGAATGAATTCTTCTGTATCTGTTTTCACTGGGGAGAATGTAGAGAATATAACAACATGGGGATTGCTGTTTTGGGAATGGGTCCCTGAAGAAATGAGTCAAGTTGATGTGATGAAGTTTCTAGGACTACTGGGCAAATTTAAAAGTAATAAAACTATGGCTCTGATGATAAGCATCTGAAAGTTCTCAAGGAACTGACATGTGAAATTGTTGATCTACTAACCAGTATATGTAACTTGTCACTAAAATGGGCCTCCAAACTCCAAGACTGGGAAGTAGAAAACATTACAGCAGTTTTTAAAAAGGGTCTAGAGTGATCAACAAAATTACAGGCAAGTAGAAACTATTATAAAAATATAGTAAAATGTAAAGGTTTCCCTTGCTCGATAGCTAGTCAAATCCGACTCTAGGGGGTAGTGTTCATCTCTGTTTCCAAGCCAAAGAGCCAGCATTGTCTGAAAATGTTTCCATGGTCATGTGGTTGGCATGACTAAATGCCGAGGTGCATGGAATGCTGTTACCTTCCCACAGAAGTGGTACCTATTTATCTACTTGCAATTTCTTGCTTTCAAACTGCTAGGTTGGCAGGAGCTGGGACCAGGGATGAGAGCTCACTCTGTCATGTGGCACTAGGGTCTTGAACTGCTGAACTACAGACCTTCTGGTTTGCAGCTTAGCATCTTAACCTCTGAGATATAATTATATGTATATAGAAGAAAAAAGCATTCTGGGAGAAAATCTACATCACTTCAGCAAAGGGAAGTCCTACCTTTCAGAGTTCTTTGAGAAAGTTATCAAGCTTTTGGATAAGGGTGATCTGTTAGACTGTATATACTCGGTCTTCTGATAAGGTCCCTCACTAAAGACTCCTGAATAAATTTAGCGGTCATGGGATAGGAGAACAGATTCTCTTTATGGATTAAAATTTGGTTGAGTAACAGGAATAAACATGGAAGTAAGTAAGCACTGTAGTGCCTCAAGGATACATACACACTGAAGTCTGAATTGGCACAGATCAAGAGGGAAAGGAATCTTGGGATTGTAGTGAAAATATTGATTAAATATGCTGCAGCAGTGAAAAAGGTAAGTGGCATGGTCTATTCTTAAACCTGAAGGCTGTGGGTAATTCACTTGACTCTTAACTCACCTGATTTGCCTCCTTGATGGAAGCATATTTTTCCCCTCCATGCTCTGATATAGGAAGTGAGTTAGGCTGGGAGAAAAAAAATCTGACAAAAATAAGTGCAACATGGAACTTCTGGTTTATGGAGCAGCGATGGCGAACGTTCTCCCAGGACTGTGGGGGAACAATCCGCACACCAGCGGGCTGGAGGGGCGCTACCTCAAGTAGCACCCCCACGGAGCCTTTGGGATAGGCTCCAGGCCAGAGGGCTTTTGAGGGGCAGCCTCTTCGATGGTGTAAAACCGCAGAATTGAGGCTCCCCTCCACCCTGACGGTCTGGCCGCTGTGTGGCCTTCAAGCACAAGCTGGTTTGACCGAGACAAGCGCTGGAGATCGAGCAGAACAGCATTGAAGCAAGTGAGATCAGAGAAACTGACCGACAATGAATGTGAGTTTGAAATAAGCGGATACTATAAAAAGCAAATTACTCCCCACCGTGGGAAAGCAGATCGCCAGGAGGGACGGCTCTTATGCGAAAAGACTGATAAGCAAGACAAAGGGGGAAGGGGGAGGAAAAACAGCGAGTATGTTTTGAGAGGCTTACTTGATTGCTGACAGCGTGAGAGCAATCTTTAGAGTCGAAGGGAAGCATCAGTAACTGTAAACAAATCGTAAAAAATGCAAAGAAAGTTGAAAACAACACCGCCTGGCAGCCAGAGCCCAAAACCGGAAGAGGGAGCAGATGTCATGAAAATGCTAGCGGATATGCTCAAGCCAGTGATGGAGCAACTCGATGGTATTAACCAGCAACTGACTGTAATGAATAAAAACTTTGCATCTCAGCAACTCCCTGAAAGAAATGGAGAAAAAAGTGGAGCAGACAGCTGGAAAAATTAAGGAGTTGGACACCACAAGCAAGAAAATGACGAAAAGGATGGGAGAAGTGGAAACAAAGCAAAATCTACAAGAAAACCGTTTGTTACAGCTGCAGATGGAAAAAGCCAACATGATTCTCAGATTCCAGGAAGTTCCTGAGGCAGAGAAGGAGGACCTGAGGAAGATACTCAGCGAGATCATCACTCCAGCAACGGGCTTAACAGCGGATGAACTGGTAAAAGAGATGGAGAGGCCTTATAGGGCTTACTCCAATTATATTAAAAAAAATAGCCTGCCTGGAGAAATTGTGGTCAGATTCTCAAGACGACAGACCAGAGATGCTATTTTAAAGGCGACATCAGCAACTCCACTGAAAATGGGAAATTTAATCATTAAAACTTTAAAAGACATTCCATTTGAAATTCGTCAAAAGAGGAAAAACTATAAGGACTTAATTTCTTTTCTTCAAACTAATGGAATTTTGTATAGGTGAGTGATCCTGGAGGGTGCCATCTTCAAGATCAACGATAAAAGAGAAAAGATTGATTCCACCTTTAAAGCCAAGGAATTTTTGCGACACCAGCTGGGAACAGAGGAAGACTCCAAAGAGGAAGAAACGAAATCAAGTGACTCTGCCACCTCTGGAACGGAGGAGGACTCTGCTGTGGAAACCGGTGCAGAGGCAGCCATGTGGTTTATGATTTTAGAGACAGAAAACCGAAGTAAAGGTAGAAGGACTCTGAAAATTGCCTTTTGAAGCAAAGAATATGAAGATGATCAGAAAGCTCTCTCATAACAACTAACAAATTAACATGTTAACATTGAAGCTGAGACAAACAAGAACTCTACAAGTATATTGCTTTATTAACATTTATATTACTAACACTTTCACTAACAGGGATAAGATCTCCTCCTCTTGGGGTTTTAGTATAGTGTGGTTATCTTTTCTTTATCCCTAGATGTAGTCCCTTTCCTCCATAATTTCTTTATAGTTTATAGTGTATTGCAAAAATAAAAATATCCCTCCGGGGATTTAAAAAATAAATAAATAAGTGCAACATGGTAGAATAGGGAGTGTAAATTGACAGGACTTTTCCCTTTGGGGCAATGTACAATCTCTGAGAATTTCATCCCAGTTTTGGCAGATACTTAATAGTTTGCAGAAATGTGTTTCCCATTCAAAAATTAGAAATGAATGAAGGATAGAAAAAAGATCCTGATATGTAAAGTAAGAAAGAAAATATATAAAAATGCTGGTGAAAGAAATGATCCAGATAAAATAATTATGACAACTGGGGGAGTTAAAAAAGTTCATTGAGACTTACGAGGATTTTTGTAATATATATTATTGTAACGCTAGTGCAAAAACCTATCTGACTTGTTCAAATAGTTATCCCAAAACTCTGTACTTGAGAAGCAAAAAACACAAAAACAAAACAGCAACAGCAGAGGAAAGTGACGTGGAATGGATTCAACCAGGGCAAATCTGAAGCCTCACCACATTACTGACTGAGAACTTAATCCACAGCAGTCAGTTATCAGTCACAAATCCACTGAAATTGCTCAGACAGTATAAAAGGGATTTATATGTCAGTAGCATGAAGGTCTCAGTTGCACTGAGTTTCAAGAGTTCATTAAAGAACCATTTCATATTCCTGTCAATCTGTCATTTATTTCAGGTGATTGCCATACAGTGAGGTTAATCCAAATGGATATAAGAAGATTTCAGTCATCTCTATAGCTCATCGGCTTGAAGATTTATTGTTTTGGTAATGTAAAGCATTATAAAAGGGAGAATATTAAAAGGGTAAGGATCCAGAGCCTTTTAAAATCAATAATTTTTACAGCCAGTATTTTTTAAAATAATATATTATTCAACTGAGACCTCAGTTTTCCCCTCTGCCTCTAATGCTTGCGAAGTGCCAGATACCACAATTTTATTCATTATAGTCACTGAGATAACCATTATTCTGAATTCTTACATCCAAACTATACAATGGAATTAAAAATCATGAGATTAATAGTTATTTCAGGAAACATTACTTACAAGCTTTAGGGGCAAAAAAAATCTGTTGTGAATTATTGTATTTCTGTTTCTCCTTTTTGCAGTTTCCCATTACAGGATACAACTACTGTAACCATGAGAGTGTGTTCTCCAACAATAACACTTAATCTATTATTGGTATGGGAGGTGAATATACAGAAATACACTCAGTGAATTTATATACCCTCCTTTGACACAGCTTTCATGTTTTTACTCAGAGTTCTTGAATCATGGAGCATTTAAGACAGTTCAGATTGTTAGAACAGTGGGGTGGTTCCAACCATCCTCCAGCGTAAGGACCTCCTTTTGACTCCACTAGCTCTTCTCTAGTGGAAGAGCTACTTTTAGTGATGTTTAGCAATCACCTTTCACTCTTCCTCCTAGGAATGCACAGAACTGTCCACATTGGCAGTTGCTATCATTCTCATGTCAAGAATAATGTTATCAAAGACCTTATGACTGGATATAGAGAAGCCTTCAGATCTCCTTCTGGCCACAATAATCAACCCAGGTCAGAAATCCAATCTTTGTGCGCTGAGCAAGGTAAGAAAAAAAAACCAGTTTGGTAGGGTGCCTGTCATCTTTCTCACTGTATAATGTACTAGGATGAATGATATATGCAGAGATATGGTTTTTAACATTGTTCTTCTTCTATATAGCATGTGAGCCATAATAAAAATTGACTGAGTGGCTGACAGATTGCCAGGGAATCAAGAAGAGATTATATGTTTGGTGTGGTTGGAATCATCCCCAAAAGGAGATGCTGGAAATGAAAAGTTAAATGATGGAAGAATCAAAATAAAATTTACATTTCAAAACAAAATCTAGGCAACTATAGATTGGTGGGCATCTATCATTCTGGACTTCCTAAAAGCTAAATTCTGATAATTGGGGATAGATATTTTATTAGGTTTCAAGTCAGTTTAGTATTACATTTTATTACTTTATTATTATATCTATTTGGGTTCTCAAATCCGTGTGGGCTTTCTCCACTGGTTTTGCTCATCTTTTCCTACCCTGCAGAGAGTGATTTTCTGTCCCCTTCTACCATATGTAGCTTCTAAACACATGGCACATAGAAAATCTTAATAATGTTTGTAACCCCTAATTAGCCATCATGCTGCCAAACATTTCAGTGGAACATTACAATGTAAATCTGATGTACATGGATTAGCTCAGATCTACTTAACACTATAAACTATTCTTAGGCTGCGGTCACACGGAGCATTAGCCATGCTACAGAGACGGATGATAGGTGGATTTTCCGGATGCGATCACACCGCAACATCTGGGAAGTGTAGAGCTCCCGTGGCGAACCTGAGGCTTCCCGTCGAAGATGTGGAGTAAAAAACTAGTACCTCTGAGGTACTAGTTTCCAGAAACCGTGGGGCAAAGGCTGGCGTCTGATCGCATTTCTGGTGGTAGTCCGTGGCATCCGGCACCTGCCCATGTCCCGTCGCAAACAGGTTTTTTTCCTAAGTCTCCACAGGATGTGCACAAGCACCCAATGGCGCATGCGCACAAAGAGGAAAGTGAAAGTCCTGTTGCTCCGCAGAATCGCACATGCCGTTGATGTGATTGCGCCACGCTGCTTCTTTGCCGTGCTGCAGGATCATCGTGTGATTGCTACCTTGCCCCTAACCACGGGACCTCGACAGTACGTGTGATCGGGTGGCCGCGCGTTATTTTGCTCCGGGCCAAACTGCCATGCTCCCCCCCCCCGCATTTTCTAGCCCGTGTGACGGGGACGTTTGTATATTTAGGAAAGAGGAAAGCCTTAGCACTCATTTTGTATGGTCCTCCTCAATTAAATACCAAAAGAAAATACCACCAAAGAAATTCACTGACATATTATTTAGTAAAAATGTTATTTTAGCAAAATATCATTTGGATTTGTGATCTAATTAAGAGAAAAATAATGAATGCTAAGGAACAACTACAGTTCAGAGATTTCAACAACAACCTGTTGTTATTCTCTCTAACTGCACTCCCTTGCCTTCTCAACTGCAGGTGTACAACAAAAGTAATGTAAAGTAAAGTAATGTAATCAGAAAATGTACTGATTGAGTCATTCTTTTTCCTCTGTCACAATCAATTAACACAGGATTATTGACTTATTTATCAGAAAATCTTAACTTTTAATCAAAATTGTTAATTGAAGCAATTCATTCAACTCCCCCGCTACCTGTGTAGCTTTTGTTCCCATGCCAAGCTCATGGAAATCTAAAGTGCAAAGAGCTTAATGCATAATTCTGTGTCCTTCCTCCCACTTTGTGGCTACAAAAACTCTCTCATTCTTTTCTATCACATGTTAGTTCTCCTTTTTCTCTAAGTAACTCAGGGTGATGTACATGGTTCTCTCCTCAGGAGCCAGAAGGTGATTGTTCAGGGAATCCACAGCCAGAATCAAAGTTTGTATGTAGCTGTAGTGTAGTGGTTAGACTGTCAGACTAGGATCTGGGGGACCCAGGTTCAAATCACCACTGTTCCATGGAAGATTACTAGATGATCTTGGGCCAGTCTAATACACCTCACGGGGTTGTTGTGAGGAAAAAATAGAGAAGAAATCCCTTTGGGAATTCAAATGAAATAAACAAACAAACAAATAGCACAACTCTTGCTCATGTAATAGGGGATCAGAAGAGTTGTCAGAGCAGTCCTTTAGAGAACCTCCACTACCAGACTTCTGCTACATGCCTATAGTGCCAAGTTTGTTTTAAAATGGAGGACACAGTCACCTTCCATCTGTCATAGTCTATCAATATGTAGTGGGGCAATGGATGTCTATATGGGATGAACTCATGGGCCTTCCATTTCAATTAAAGCTTAGTGCCACAACTGAGAAGGTCCTGTCCCTTAATACTACTCACCTCAGCTCTGAAGAATTTAGTACTCAGATAACTAGGCTGGGGTACAGATTTATGTCTGACCATGTTTTTGGATAAGACCTGGGAGTGGGGTCCTCTAAGAAGACTTGGTGCATGCTGGACAGCCTGGAAGTGAAGGGCCTGGAGGTCATATAAGCCAGGATCCTCTCTCATGCTTTCTCTGTGAGTTGGCCCATCCTCTCTCCCTGTGTGTAAAGTGGGATTAGCTGGGGGGCAGGAAGGAATTTTTGGGATTTCCATCACATTGGAACATATGGTGTCCTTTTTTTTTTTGCCTGCTTCACATTATCCCAGGAAGGTTTTACTAGAATAGGTAAGGCTAATTGGTAAGAACCCTGAGCCATATAAAGATAGGGAACTCTTCAAAAGTTAGCTCATCATAAGCTTGGGTGGGTTGGGTCATGAAAGCTCTTGTTGGCTGAGCAGCATCAACTAGCCCTTAGTTGCTGGAGATGCACATAGAAAAAGGGAAATAAGGCTTAATGCCTCTTGGCACTGTTTGATGTAGTGGCCAGTTTGGTGTAGTGGTTAGGAGTGTGGACTCTGATCTGGGAGGATTGGGTTTGATTCCCCATTCCTCCACATGCAGCTGCTGGTGTGACCTTGGGTCAGTCATAAGTTCTTTCAGAGCTGTTCTTTCAAGAGCAGTTCTTGAGGGAGCTCTCTCAGCCCCACCTACCGCACAGGGTGTCTGTTGTGGGGAGATGAAGGGAAAGGGATTATAAACCACTCTGAGACTCCTTCGGGTAGTGAATGGAGGGGTATAAATGCAATCTCTTCTTCTTTTTATATGCCGATGAGGATAAATGAGGCCAGCAGGAACTCTGATCCATTTGGAGCCAGGTTGGGCTGCTTACCCACCATTATTTGGTAGAATGGTGGGGGTGTTGCATCAATGCTGTGATATCACTTCTAGTGCAAAACCAGAAGTTACACAATCACATTGGCATAACATTGTAGAATTCCCCCCAAACTTTATTGTAAAACTGGAAGTGACATCACAATATGACTATTAGTGTGTTTCTACCCCATTAAACCTCCCACATTGCCCCTGCTCAGCTGGCAACCCTTGTTTGTCCAAAATTATTACAGTCATGGCAAACTGTTTAACAGCAACTTGTCCTACCATAGGTGTATGTTCTGTTCCACATCAGCCAGTAATAATTAAATAGGCTAGTTAACCACACTTTGGAAATTCTGGCACAAAGGGGTGCGTGGTCAGAGCCTCCAGTGAAAACTGCAGTTGTTGGACAGAACTGTTTCCTTTAGGTACTTATATGTTTTAAGACAACATTCTTTTAAACATTTATGGAAACTGAATCTATTCTTTGCTAATTTTAGAAGGATGCATCATCTCAATTGTATAGCATCATCTTAATTGTTCTACAGCTTGTAGAAAATTATCATTGTTTCCAACACAGCCAGTAATACCCATACAGCTATTGTAGACAACATCAAATGTACTTCTCAGTTGCATAATATAGGTGAAAAGGAACCTCTTTCTTTCTTTCTTTCTTTCTTTCTTTCTTTCTTTCTTTCTTTCTTTCTTTCTTTCTTTCTTTCTTTCTTTCTTTCTTTCTTTCTTTCTGATTTGGTCATACAAATGTTTATCTTGCTCAGCAGTATAGCAATAAATTCAACCTTATTAGACCAGAGTGGGCCATGATACCCAAAGACTGCAGGGATTTACTTTATTGAGCAAATCTCAGCCAGCGTAAATCCTTGTTCAAAGTTCGAACTAAAACTCTCCCTTTATTTTTAAACTTGAAATAATGCAGATATTGATTAGCTGAAATGCCAAGGCTATAATAAATTCATTTGGTTCTTAGATGTAGGTGTGCATTTACTGAGTAAATTAATGATGCTGTTTCCAGAATGTAGGGATTTTTAGTTCATTCATTGTGTACAACCGTTAATCAAAGAGCATATCTTTGGTAGTGGTTGATGGTCACAACTTCTGATCCACAATTTTTTAATATTATATTTTTACCCGCCTTTCCTTCTCTGGATCCTGTAAAGTTTGCCAAGGGTTATATGGGTTGATTGGAACACAAGAGTCAAAGTAACAAACTCACTTAAGGTTTTTCTTTTTTAAATTTAAGTGTGACATTTAATCGCTTCCCACTCTAGTATGTTAGCTGACATACGTTATCAGAGCTGGGAGGTGCTCTGTGCTTAGTGGTTACATAGTATGCTCTCTAAGACTTGGAGACAATAAAAAAAACAACCCTTATAACCTCACTTTTTAAATAGGAACAACCCTCCCTGTCTGAAAAATATCTTAAAAGTAAGAGTCCCCAACCATTTGAGCCTGTGGACATATTTGGAATTCTGACAAAGGGTGTCAGGTGCAACCACATAATGGTTGCCATGGAGCTATAAAATGGCTGCAACAGGAAGTGGAGTAAATCATAAAATGTCAGGAAGTGAGGTTATGCATAACTCTGACAGTAGTTCTTCAGCATTTCAGAATGAAGCTCTGTTTACCGGGATGCCTTTTTAAAATTAACATATTATTTAAAAATATTTTCTGACATACACACAAAATTAGAATCAATATTGAGCTATGTCATATGACTGTATCTAGTCATATGACTGTATCTGCATTTTACAGGCATCCAACACAGCTTTGCAAAGGGAAAAGGAAAAAATGCTTCTCCTGCCTTCTTCTCTGCTTTAGATGAGCCCTTCTGTCATGAGCTGAGACATTTTCAGCCTGCACTACTTCTTATAAAGATGACAGTTGGTGCTGAAGGGCTGCCAAGAGATCATTGCACACGTGCAGACAGTAAGAGAGAGATTCTGGCCAAATTTTGATAGCAACATAAATGATTTTTGAAAAGTTACCAAAATTTGATGTAGTGATGTTATTATTAGCGTCTACCTGAAATATCTTTTAAAAATTCAAATTGGCAAGAAGAAAGCCTCATGGCCCTGCCCATTTTCTAAAAAAAATCGGTGTGTATCTATTGGACTCCCTGCTTATTATAGGATATTTCCTATTCTTTCTCCCTCCAAAACCCAACTCCCTTTTTTCAGTTGATCATTGGATGTTAAACCATTTCAGGGTTTCCCCCCTCACTTTAGCATTCCAGTCATTGTTTCCGATCTGATTGGTCTGAGCTGGATGAGAAAGAAAAAGGGGCAGAATCTTCTGTCTCTCACAGCTGGAATACAACATTTTTTTCAGAGATAGAAAAATACAAAGTATACAGGGGTCCCTGCCACATGGCAGGAAAAAACACCGGCCAAAGTGTGGCAAATCAGAGCCGCACCAAAGTAGAGACGCCACAGCGGGATCCCACGGATCCCCTGAGCTACGGCGCCGTTGCTCCCCGGCACGATCAGATGCCGGGGAGGAAGCTACCATCAGGAGGGGGAGCCTGCCGAACTGCGCACGTGTGAGCATGCGCAGTTCGGCCAGGCGCCGGGATGCGCTGGCGGAAGGATGCGCCGGCGATCCCACGGCCGACTTTGATGCGGCCTTCCCGGACGAACCACCATGGTAGGTGGTTCATTTTTGCTGCGGGGTTTTGGGCACAAGGGCCGGATCGGGAACGAGCGTGCAATGCTTCCCAGATGTTGTGGTGGGATCGCACTCATTTGCTGCGGCCCCGATCCGTCCCTCTCCTGGCCCACCCAAAACCTCTCATGTGACCGGGGTCAGGGTTTAGTCCACATAACCCTTTTCTATATAACCTTCTTTGAGCATATGATGATCAACTGTATAAACACAGAACATCCGAATGATGCAATCACCAATGTGGATGACAGTGGCACTTTTGTGTGATTATGGCAGCACTTTCTCCTGAGCTGTAGTCATGAAAATGATTCTTAGTCCTATAATGCATTGGTTTTTAATGTGTTTTTGGGGACAATCCTGGTTACTCATGAAGGGGACAATAATAAATTCATGAAGCAGATTTGTTTCCCTTTGCTGTGCAATTTCCAGTTCCCCTAAAATGCTACACCTGTGAGTCAGGGCCCCCTTGAAAAATGATTGAATGTGGTGTGAGGGTGCAGCAAGGATTCAGCAGAAATCACCACTTCATTTTGCAAGCTCTTGTTCCATTTGCAGAAGGGCAGAAAAGTTGGGTGGGGTTATTTCTGCTGATTGCTCCTCAACTTGCAACCTCCCCCTGTCTAGTGATTTTTTTGAGGGCCACTAACTCAGGAGAGGGAGCTGCGGTGGCTCAAGTGGTTAAGACGCTGAACTGCAGGCTGTGGAAGGTCAGTAGTTCAGCAGTTCAAGACCCGGGTGCCGCAAGACGGGGTGAGCTCCTATCTCTAGTTCCAGCTCCTGCCAACCAAGCAGTTCGAAAGCAAGAAATTGCCAGTCGATAAATAGGTACCACTTCGGTGGGAAGGTAACAGCGTTCCGTGCGCCTTGGTGTTTAGTCATGCTGGCCACGTGACCACGGAAACGTCTTCGGACAGCGCTGGCTCTTCGGCTTTGAAACGGAGATGAGCACCGCAACCCTAGAGTCGGATTCGACTGGCTTTCGAGCAAGGGAACCTTTACCTTTACCTTTAACTCAGGAGATACAGGAGTCTGCAGTGATTAACGGCGTGTGACAGTTAGGCTGCCTTCGCCTTTCTCAGCCTCTAACAGACTCACTTCGGCCTTCAGCTTGATTCAGCCTGGAGAACTATGCCTGCATTTTTGAGGAAAAGACATCTATGTAATGTGTAGGGTCAGGATTCTCTTTTGTGAGAACTGACCTTGCTGCAAAATTGTTTTTCCAGTTTGGTAGCAAAAGCAATTGTTTTGCTCTTGCTTAGAAAAAGAGACTGTTTTTTTGGAATGATACAGAGAGCCTGATATGAAACCAAAGAGACTGCTTTGACTTAACTGTGCTTTTTCATGTTTGTTCCTTATGTTGCCATTTTTATTTTGTTTAATTTTTAATTAAAAAATCAATAGGACACACTGCTTTGGCCATTTTTGTATTTTTCTGTTAGAAGACTAATCGAATCAAAGGATTTCCCCCCTTTTCAGATGGACAAAAGACTGGCTAGCATTTGTAACTGAGCAGTGAACAATCCATAGTTGCCTTAAGTCAAGAGTTGCAGATCTCCTGAAATGGGATCCCTGTTACAGACAGACATCTGTTTCATTCATTAGTTCCATTCACAATTCATTGAATCCAACCCATATGAACCGTAAAGAAAATTTCTAGTTCAGAAGTAATCTTTTCTTTTTCAGATCTTGCAGATATTTACCCAGTTCTCATTCATGCATAGAAATGAGTTCCATGCTCAGATATTATACAGATATTGAATATGCTGGCAAATAAAAATTTTAAATCCTAATTTGTTAGTTGCTTTGAAGTTGCAGTTTAGCAGAGATACTCCATATATCTTAATAGAGAACGGAAAGAATACTGAACAGTTTATTATACCAAAAGAAATCTAATCCTGTATTGTTATGGCATATTTTACCTATGGAATGGGATTAATGCTTCAGTTTTGTATCACAATATGTATTGCAGCATTTCTAGCAAGTTTCAGTGACATGCTTTTCAAACATCAAATTCTGCTGTGAATTTGATTGTATTTTGCAAAGTCACAAAAGTTTCTCAAGTAGGTTTGCCAGCACAGCTTGAAAATTCTTGGAGATTTGAAGGTGGAGCCTGGAGAACAGAGTTTGGAGACACCTGAGTGAGGCTGTGATTCCATAGAGTCCACCCTCCAAAGCTGCCATTTCCTTCATGGGAACTGATCTATTAAGCCTGGAGATCAGTTGGAATTCTGGGGAAACTCCAGGCTCCAGCTGGAAGAGGGCCGCCTAATTCTCTTGGCAAAGGCCATTATTTTGGTTTTATCATGGTTAATCTCCAACTGCTTTTGCTGACTATAATTAGTAAGTGTACACAGTGCTCTCTTTAGCCCAACTGGCATCCTTGACAGAAGCACAGCATCATCTCTGTATAGAAATATGCCTATTTGCTAGCTTTGGAGGATGATACTCTAGTTTATTTAGACATTGCATGAAGATTTATATAAAACTGAATAACAGTGGCATTAAAATGTAGCCCTGTTGAACCCCTTTTTCTGATCTTATGAGTGAAGTTAGATGACCTTGTGGGTTGCATCTTATTCGTATTGTGTTGTGTTTGTATAATGCTTGAATCAAAAATAAAAGGTGTCTATCAATAGAGGAAGCCTTTAATTTATCCCACAATATATTCCTACAGACAGAATCAAAAGCCGACCTAAAATCAATGAAGGCTTATTCTAAAAGCATGCTGTAGTTATCTCAGAACCCAGGAAACCACTGTCAAGACACTAGTTCGTATATCAGTCTCTTGTTGGACTTCCAGTTGGATGGTGTCTGGCACAGACACTTAACATGGAGCTCCGTGATTTTTATGTTTTTTACAAGTCTTGATAAGCTTTGTTAAGTTTGTTTTAAAGAGTTCACTCTTTATTGTTTATTGTCCAGCTTATCGGACAGAGTGTGGACTGTTTAGCCTGCTGAGAGGTGTTTGATCTCACCTCTAATTGCCACAGTAACATCTTCTTAGAAACATCCTGGAGGCCTCTATACTGCACAGGAGGGCTTGAATACAGTGCTTGGATAAAGCAAGGCTAATTGAGACAGAGAGCTCTGCTGCCCTTAAGATAAGAGAATTTTGCTGAAGCATTTATTTAAAATTGCCAGAAAGAGAAAGAACCTTAACTGAATTGAGAAGCCAATAGTCTCTTTGTAAGGTTCCACTGCTCCAATGCAGCTTTAAAACTGCTACTTTGGGATATTATGCTGACAACCGTTTTAACTGGATAGAAAGTTGTGTAGAAAGCTGGGTTGCTCTAAAGGGAGCAAAAGGGGCAAAGAACAGTTTCTTGCCTATTCAGAAACATTGGTTCAGACTGAGGCCTAGTAAAAATAATGGAAGCTTCTTTCTCCAAGTTCCTGAGGTCGAGCTGACTGTACCTTCAAAGAGTGAGATAAGAGAGAAGGGAGGTGACACGCATGCCAGGCAGAGCATGAGACCTAGCAGTTTCAAGGCCAAAGAATATGACAGGGAATTTGGCCTACACATTCCATATTGCTAGTACAAGGACCCAGGGGCGGGAGAAGGTTCTTGCTTGATTAGACCTGATACAGCATCAGAGAATATAGTCTCATTAAGGCAACTCATCTGATTGGTTTGGTCACCTGGTCAGCAATATACCTGGTTGGTCAAGCTACATAATTTGCTGTACATTTGATTGGTCAATTAGAATCCTGCCAATGTGGGTTGTCTGGCATAAAGGAAAGATCTTCTAGTTTTGCCCTTTGTCTGGATTATATCTAATTTTTGGACACTTCTTGATTCTGGGTGGGCCATGCAGGCCAGACTTTGGATTTTGAAACTCTGTTGAACTCAGTCTTGTCAGGTAACATCTGGATTTAGAACCAATGTTTATAAATGTGCTTAGGTTAGTTATATAGCATTATTATTTTATCTCCATTGTTCACTGATCTTTATATTTCTGCATATTCTTTTAATCAACCACTTTAATTATATCTTGCACTGTTCTTCAGTTTGGGGACTTCAATGTGAATCCACTACTGGCTACAACTACCAAAATAATTGTTTTCTGGAAGTTTTAAGTATCCTGCTTTGCAGGGTTGACTTCTTGATGTTAGACCCAAGAGGGCTAGAGACTGAATTCCATGGTCTCTGGCTGGCTGGTTGGATAAGGGGACTGGTGGTAGCATTACCCTGGAGTGGTCAGTAGTCACACCTCAGCATTTTGTGGTTTTGTCTTAAGCCAACCTGTCACCCTTAAGGAGGCTTTTATAAGTCTTTGGCAAAAACCATGATTCTAGCTGCACTCAGTGCTGTCCTAAGCAGAATTTCACCCTTCCATTGAAGGCCATTGAAGACAATAAGTTTAGAAGCGTGTATCTTTGCTTGGGATTGCATTGTCAAGGTATCTGGCATCTGTAATACTGGGCGTCATTAGTAGTGCATTTTAGCGATTTCCTTTATTCTCTAAAATGAACACTTAAACTAGTGGATAATCCAAACATTTTCAAGGAGGTATTAGTGCTGCATGGAGTAAAGCAGAAATGTGTAGTGTCCTCATGCATAATTATGAGGCGGCATGTTGCCGAGACTGAGCTGAGCACTACAGCTCTTTCACACAAGATCAGACAAGGTTGTTAAATCACAGTTTATTTTTCTGTGAACTAAAATCATCCCTTGGGCTGTTCTGGCTGCATCTTGGTCTATTTTTACCTTTGAAGTTTAAATCCTCCCATTTCTATGACATGTGAAAAATGGCTAAAGAAATTGCATATTTCATATTGCTGAGAACTGAAATCAGAAGAACAGCTAAACAATAAATAAACCGTGGCCTGTCTAAACATAGAGAAGAATTAGATGTCAGTGTTCATTGTGCCCTTCGGTTTAGGGAGCTTCTCTTTTTCTTAACACCAAATAAGTTTTCAGAAAAATCCTTTCAAACAATTTTGTAAAAAATGCTTTCCCTGCTCTCTCAGTTACCATGAACCACTTTCTAACTTCATTTGATAGAGGTTGCATGAATTAGGGATGCTTAAACTCCTGCAAGTTAGGCTCACACCCTGTTTGCCAGTAACAGAGCTGATTTTACAATGACTAGATCAAGAAGAAGAAGAATGTTAGAGAATGAACTGAATATTTGCTTTATGGACTATTTATGGATACACACAATGGACTGTGCGCACACACATAGGCTCAGAAAGCTGTACACTTTAAGTCACCTGTTGTGATGCAACACATAGAAGGTGCCTGCACAAGCCTTACACGTGAATAAGGTTTCAGCTACACAGTTACCTAGCCTGGTGGAAGAAGCACACACCTCCACCTTGGGAGAAATGAAGATCACAGATGATCCATTTTGACCCGCAGCTTTGCCCGATTTTCCCCATGGTTTCATGATCCTGTTTTTTGAGGATCACAAAACCGCGGGGAAAATCGGGTGAAACTGCGAGTCAAAATGTGGCTGCATGGCTTCGAGTGGGAAATTGACCAATAGAAGCGGGGCAAAGGGAGGTGTGACTGCGGCGCAGCTCTTGTGTGAAATCGGTCTAAGACAGAGTGTACCAGCTCCACGTGTAAACTTCTATGGATTGAAGTCAGGCCTGTCTCTGGTGCCATCTGAATGATGCTTGATCTGTCCTAATAACCAATGGTTAATTATAGTTTATGATATTTCTAATGGGAAGGGTCTGCATATTGTTACTTGTATGACATTCTTTGTGACACCTGCCTTGGAAGCGCTTGGCAATGAAAGAGTATAAAAGGTGTCAACTGGAGGAGCCAGGGGTTGTCTTTTCTGACTACCATTTGGGCCTTCCACTTTTGCATCCAAGAGATCTCTTTATCTGTTTTCACTGTTTTCACATATGCTCTGAGCAATTTGGTTACCTTGGTATTTAGCGGAATAAAGTAAGAACACAGAGCAAGCTTTTGTTTTTGTCTCTGACCATATCAATACAGTCTTGGCCTACTACACTGGCTTCCAATTAGTGTCCAGGCACAATTCAAGGCACTTGTCTTGCTCTTCAGAGCCCTACATGATTTGAGACCAACATACCTGAAGGACAGCCTAATCCCTTATGAATCCACTCAATAGGGTTGCCATCCCCGCAATGGGGGTGGGGGCTCCCCTGATCTCCCCCCCTAATCCACTCACTGGCCAGCTGCTGGTGGGGGAGCCCCACTTCTGAAGAGCTCCCTGACATCCAACATGCCCAGCATGATGATGCCACCCGCAGATTACATTATTGCACCAGGCATGTCTCCGGGGGGCTGCTCTAGCATTCGGGCAAAATCTCTGTGGTACCATGGAGTTTTTGACCAAATACTACAGCATTCCCCCCAGTGACATGCCTAGTGTGATGATGTCACTTTCGGGTGGTGTCATCATGGTGTGCATGTGCCAGAAGATCTCAGAAAGGAGCCTCCATCCCCCTGCTGGCAGAAGGTAGGGACCTAGCAACCCTACCACTCAACTATCATGATAATCTTTGGGTGCCCCTGCCTTTTGAGATCAGGTGGGTAGCAACTTGGGAGAGGGCCTTCTTGGTCATGGCACCAAAGCTCTGGAATGCTCCCCAGGGAGTGAACCAACATTTTATAGTGGTTAAGAGAGGTAGCTTCTAAACTGGGGAACTGGGTTAATTCCTGGTCCTCCTCCACATGAAGCCTGCTGGGTGGCCTTGGGCCAATCACAGTTCTCTCATAGCTCTATGAGCTCCACCTGCCTCACAAGGTGCTTGTTGTGGGGAGAGGAAGGGAAAGGCAATTGTAAGCTGTTTTGAGATTCCTTAAGGTAGAGAAAAGTGGGGTGTGAAAACCTACTCTTCTTACTCTTCTTCATCTGTCCCCTTTTGTTGCCATCTTCTGCCAGTGGGTGAAAACCTTTTTATTTCATTTGGCATTCCTTCAATGATCCCTCCTTCCTCATCAATGTTATAATGTTTTGTACATATTTTAACTCTTTTAAAATATTTTAATGATGTATGTTTGGGAGAGGGGTTGATTTTAATGGTTTTATAATGTAATTTTATCTTGTACTAGCCTGATACCTGTGCTTCGCTACGGTATTTAAGTTCCGTAAATCCAGTTATAATACTGATGACGTAAAGTCTGAAATGTAACATTTGTTGTAAGAATT
Source organism: Gekko japonicus (assembly GCF_001447785.1). NCBI lineage: Eukaryota > Metazoa > Chordata > Lepidosauria > Squamata > Gekkonidae > Gekko > Gekko japonicus. The sequence continues at coordinate 436,259 of NW_015173677.1, forward strand.
CTAACGGAGAAGATTGTAATGTAAGAAATGAAGTGAGACATACGTACTTTTTCTCTCTCTACTGAAGGAACTCTCTCTAGACCACATTGGTGGTTCTGCCCTCAGGTGCTAGGATCACCAGGCTGCTTGGTGAGCTCACTCTGGAGCAGGGCATATAGAACTGTCCATTTAAGAAGCAGTCATCTGTTAAGTCAACTCCTGCCACCTCCCATGAAAGTGAAGGCCTCTCTACTTGTGTTCCTGGATTGTTTTGCTCATATGGAGGCCGTGTTGTTCTGAGCACCTTAGGGTGATCTCGACCTGCAGAAGTACTATGTGCAAATGTCTTTGCTGCATTCCTAAATTGCCTCCTCCTTGTAGGGTTGGTGTATCTGGCTTGACATTTGCCAGGAGCTTTCTTGGGGGCAGTAAGAGGTGAGAGGTGTGAGGAGGAGTTGGTGTGAAGGAGTGGTGATGTCGTGGGTATTTCTTCAGTTTCATGAGGGAGGGATGGATCGAAATGGCTCCTAGAAATGTCCTTTACTATCTCCACATAAACATTCATTAACTCAATTGCCATGCTGGCTTTTGTGAAAAATGTCTATTCAGGAGTCTTGAATAGCTGATTTCTGTAACTGTCCTCAACTGTCTGCAGTCTCTTCTAACTGTGTTTTTACCTCAGAACATTGGGATCCACAGCTGAGCAATCAGAGGGAGGTGGGTGCAAGTAGGCAGGTTTTACCTCAGAACTCTGAACTACAAAATTGACCAATCGGGGAAGGGGGTGGGCAAGGAGGCAGCAGCCTGCCAGGCACATGGAAAATAATTGGGGGAATACATTTGCCCCCATTTTTACCCCCTTAGGGGTCATGTTTTTCAGAAATCTCTTTATGGGGGGGGGTTGATGTCATGGTAGGAATGAAATCCCCTTATTTTGGGTTTCTTAATGCAGGGGTTTGGCCTGGGCATTGAAT
>NW_015173677.1:437269-468684 GCF_001447785.1 Gekko japonicus
TTTTTTTTTTTTACAAAAATGCTTCTCATTTTCTACAAATTTGGGGTACATTTTCATTGTGGGTGGGAGTGTGGCTAAGCTGGGCCAGCAGCACCACTAAGGTGATCCTGCTGGGGCAGCGTCCCTGATGGATTAAAGTACCCTGGTCCTGCTCCTACACCTGACAGACACCCACCTGTCTGGTGTTGGGGGGGATTATGTTTAAAGGCATCAGAAGGGCTGGGCCAGCAGCAGGTCTAAGGCAATCCTGATGAGCAAACCTCCCCGGCGGCTGTACGCATCCCACCTCCTCTCCTATACTTGACAGGCAGCTGCTTGTCCAGTGTAGGAGGGGGAGGGGGGAGGAGTATTAGATGCCACATTGGAGGCAGGGTTGGCAGGATCACTAAGGCATTACTGCTGGGGCAGGCTCCCTCGTGGCTTTAAGCAGCCTGCAATCTCTGCTGCACCTGACAGAGAACTTCCTGTTAGGTGTAGGAGATGGGGGGAGTGTGTTGGAAGCCACCAGAGAGGCTGGGCCAGCAGCATCACTAAGGTGATCTGCTGGGCGGCGTCCCTGATGGATTAAAGTACCCCGGTTCTGCTCCCACACCTGACAGACACCGGCCTATCTGGTGTTGGGGGGGATTGTGTTTAAAGGCATTGGGGAGGCTGGACCAGCAGCAGAGCTAAGGCAATCCTGCTGAGGAAACCTCCCTGGCAGCTGTAAGCATACCACCTCCTCTCCTACATCTGACAGGCAGTTGCCTGTCCAGTGTAGGAGGGGGAGGGGGGAGGAGTATTAGAAAGCACTATGGAGACAGGGCTGGCAGGATCACTGAGGCATTACTGCTGGGGCCGGCTCCCTTGTGGCTTTAAGCACCCTGCAACCTCTGCTGCACCTGACAGACAATCGCCTGTTAGGTGTAGGAGGTGGGGGGAGTGTGTTGGGAACCATCAGAGAGGCTGGGCCTGTTGTGTATTCACTCCATCTAAACCTATGTTAAGCTTGAGACCTCAGCCGGATTCTAATCTGAAACAATACCATTGGCTGAAGCAATGTCTGTAACCAATAAAATGTAAGAGTCTGTGCTGGAGGGAAGACAAATGATTGGATGTTATCTTTACAATGTGATTGGATGTTAACTATGAGAGGGCGTGGCTACTCCAGCCCGGGAGAGTTTAAAACGAGTTGGGCTCCACTGTTGTTTTGTGGTGTGTCATCAGATGTTGTGTGATCTTGGAAGTTCTCGTTCTTTAATAAAGCTGAATCACGTATTACTTACTTCGTTGTTGAGTTGTATACTTAACAGGGCCAGCAGCATTGTTGTTGTTGACCATTCTTGATTTCCTGAACTGTCATGAGCTCTGCGCAGTCTCCTGTAACTGGGTTTTTTTTAACCTCAGAACACTGAGCTCTGCAGCTGACCAATCAGAGAGTGTGGGGTGCAATGAGAAAGCAGCCTAGCAGCCACATATGAATCAATGGGGGGAGCCTGTTTTACCCCTTTTGACCCCTTTAGGGGTCGAATTTCTAAAAATCCCTTCTTAGTGAGCATCTACGTCACGGTAGGAGTGCTCTCCCTGAATTTCATGTTTCTAGGTCCAGGGGTTTGGCCTGAGCTTTGATTTTATGGTGAGGGGACTTTCTTTTTTATACATATAGATGTTTTAAATCAGGGATGTCAAATATAAGTCCCGGGAACCAAAACTGGCCCGTCCAGGGCTCTTATGTGGCCCGTGAGCACCTGATGCAAGGAAGGGAACAGAAGACTGCTTGGGGAGGGTTGAGCCACTCAGATTGTGGCTTCAGCACAACGAAACACCATTGTCTGCAGCAATCAAGCAGCATGGGAGTGTCTGTCCAGAGTTGCACCACTGGGTCTACCATCTGCCCATGTGAGTTTTCCTCTCCCCCTCCTCCCAGCCCATGGGGCCTTGCAGTGAGGATACAACAACTCGGAGCTTACCAGCTGCTGTCATTTATACAGTTTCTGTCTTTGGTACCTGGCATTACATTTTATGGCACACATGGCCCAGCCTGACAAAGTGACATTTATGTCAGATCCAGCCCTTGTAACAAATGAGTTCAACACCACTGTTTTAAATCGTTAGCTGCCTTGGTGGCCCTTGTAACTATAGAAAATTGGGATATACATTTTGTAAATAAGTAATAAAGAATAAATAAATGCTCTGTAGAATACAAGGTATGACGCAGAATTGCTTTGTTGCCCACTGTTTATATGGGATTGGAACAAGGCTTTCTTTGCTGGAGGTTGCTTAGCTAGCACACTGTGGCTTCTCCATTCACAGAGATGTCTACTCAGAATGAAGGCCACACACAAAGCCTTGGCTAAAAAAGGCATTGCTCAAAGAATGAAACTTACAGTGATCACATACCCTATATTTCCACAAGGCTTTAGAAGGAAATAAATTCCATTGAGGAAAACAGAACAATCTTTTGTGTAATTGTCATTATTGTCTGATATAAGTCCAGTTGTACATTTAACTCAGTTGCAATTTCACATCAGCCAGGACAGAGACTGAAGAACAGCCAAATTCTAGCTTAAAAGTGAAGGCATTTTTAAAAGGCCCGTTGCCAGACTTGGTGCTGAAGCTTGGAAGGACATCTTTCAGTTTAAGATTCCCAAAGCCACACATGTGTAAGTATCAGAAAGAACAAAACAGTCTTTGCCTTTATATGGGTAAATCTGTATAACATTCAAGAATACTGATGTGACTAACATTTTCCAAATGAAGGAACAAAATTAGAGACATTATGCACCTAGCCTTTCAAAATGTCTTTGCAAAGTCCTTCAAAAAAGGCTCATGAAAAAGCTTAGGAGCCAATGCCATGGGATAAGAATGTCCTCTTATAGATCACTAACTAGTTAATGAACAGGAAGCAGACAGTTGGAGTAAACAGAAAATTCCTGCAATTGAAAGAAATAAGCAGTGGGGGTATCCCAAGGATAGGTTTTGAGACTAGTAGTATTAAATTAAAGTTTAAATGAGTTGAAGTGGTGAACTTGTTCACAGGGCCATGTGTTTGCAGAGCATTAGTAAGAACAGACACAGAGTTCATATGAGATTAATTTCCAGCTTTCATCTTTTGGGTCAATTCTGTGCTATAAAGGATTTCAGTATTAATCATATAAAGGGGGGGGGCTGCAGCTTGAATGTTATACTCAAGAGAATGATGCAGGAAATGCAAATTCAGGGCTTTGTTGTTTTGAATGGGTCAAGTTTGTTGCTGTAGCCTTCCCTGTACTTGAACAGTCAGCTAAATACACATTAGTTGCCTTGGTTTGAAACAGGCTTTTGTTTTAACACATCAGCATTTATTCTTTCAGAACCTATTACATTCAGCATGTTTTAACAATACTGATAAAAAGGAGGACACAGCTGGTTGTACTAATTTCATCAATTCTATTCCCAAATGGTAGGATAAATAATATTCTCTGAAACTGCTTGCATCTTAAGAAAATATCTTTGCAAATTACTTACATGTGTTCTGTGGGCATGAAATGGTAGACACCATTCAAGGACTTGTGCTTTTTCACCCCATTGTGCTGCATGGGTAACTCAAGGCCTTATGCAACTGGATTTATGCCAAAACACCAGGTCGAACAAGCAGGGCTGCTGCTATTGGACATGTCTACACAGACCAGTTAAGTAATTCATCTTCCCTGTATACTTGTGTGTATGTGCAGAATTCTACCAGAGGATTCTGAGTAGTAGTATCAAATATGACTTTTATATTGGTATAAAACTAAGTTTACGACATAGATATGCCATTTGGTGTTCCAAAATATTATTTTTGTACATAGCTGGGAAACATTGAAATGTTACATGAATACATGCTATGGCATTCCACTGCTGTCTGCCAATGGAGATGTCTGGAATGACAAGAAAGCCTATAAAATACCTAAAAAACCCCCGACAGACCTTCATGTTGTAGAACATATCAAGTCACCACTGGAAATATTAGATCCACATTTCTTCCTCTTTTCTTCATCAGTTGTGTTAAAAGAGAACAAAAGATGTGACATCATCACATGTACTCTGCCACTTAGAGTAACCACATCTAGATGGTGGCAGTTTTGATACCTGAAATGGCAAAATTGTTAGTACATAGTACATTTTCTTCTATCTTGTTCTGTATTTTACAAAAGGGACACAAATTCCTGTCAGCCAACTAAAATGTTCATATTTACACTCAGAAACAAGAAACAGCACATTAAAGTCAGTTTCAGCATTTTTAGATTCATTTTCTACTCTTACATGTAGTTTTTTAAGGGTTCAGGTAACTTTTTATAGCTGATATCAGTGCTATCTATTCTGTTAGGAGTAACCCAAAACTGGCTTTCTGCTCCTCCACTACACCCAACTTTGCACCCTCTTGGAGCTCTTTGAGAAGCTTCTCTTGAGTTCTTGTTGAAAACATGAAAAAGCTGACAGAAATGCTGTAGTTACTTCATACATAGTTCGGGGGCTTCAAGGTGCTTTCAGAAAAACTAATGACTAAGAATGGAATTACATGTTGCGTTAATGATTGCTACCATTTCCATGGCTGCTCTTCTGCTAGTATCTAAAAGGTTACTTGGATATGCTCACCAAATCTGTGACAGGAACGAATGGATGTTCTATACCCATGCCATTTAGATTAGAGGGAAAGGAAGTTCCAGTTACCCTTAAGATAATGAGTGGCACATGAATTCTTAGGACCTATGCGCATATTTTTAAAAATTAGTTTTCTTGTAGAATGTGCAGCAGTTTCATACCATCAGTTTTTACAGTTGATTACATAAATCCTTGGTGACTTCCCTTAATGTTTTGTTTCTGTTGGATGGATATAGCATTTTTATGAATTATTTTTATTTCTTATCTGAAATCAGTGACGTGCCTAGCATACTTGACACATGAGCAGATCCTTTCTAACACCCCCTCTTCTATACGGCAAAATTATTTTCAGCAATAATCATAAAATAAAATGAATCATAATAATGGACAGAAAAGAGACGGTGAAAAATTTCTTTTATTGAACTTCAGATATATAATCATGCCAGCAAAAAATAAAATGAAATAATTATTACAGTACAAAAAAAGTGAAAAAAGTAATAGATTAATACTTTTTAAATACATCCTCATTACAAGATGTCAGGAGAAGAATGTCCAGATATCCAGTTACCATAATGTTGTCATTTATGTCCCAGCACCCATGTCTCCAAATTTTTTAATCAGTATTTTGAATTATGCCTGGGAAACATGCCAGTGAAATTTTGCTACTGCATGCAATTCTCCTAATGTCTAAGCCCCTGCCAAATGCCTTCATTGAATTGAGTCCACACTAAATTTTCCAGTGGCAGAATGGGATCTTCTTACCTTGCCCCTCCCACCGCAGCCAGCTAATCTCCCTGTAGAGGGACTATGATTCCCAGCTTTCTCTGGGCTTGGGGTTGAGGAGAAACTTTGTAGGAGGTGACTGTGGAAATGGGGCTTTGTGCTGTGGTGCACATTTGTCTGGCTGGCTTGTCAGCACCTGCTGCTGCTGCTAATCTCCAGGCTGTACTTTATGGGCACTGCACATTGTGGAGACGAAGCAGGTGCTCACTGCATTCTGAGGCAATGGCGGCAGATTGCTCATCTTGCATCAAGGGTGGCCAAGTGGCTCCTCTGAAGTGAGAAGGAACTTTATGAGCAAGGAAGGGATGGAAGCAATTGCGTGCCCAGCACCTAGTATGAACTGCCCCTACTGCCTCACCCTTGGTATACCTCTGTCTGAAACATCATGTCCTTGGAGGCTATATACTTCCCCGTTATTCTACAGTGTCCCTCCATTCTTAGATTAAAAGAAGAAACCCTTGAAAAGCACAAAAAATACTTCTGCCCGAAGACTGAGATTTCAGCTTTGCATCCAAGTACCAAACTATATTAAATAGATTTTATGTGGTATTTCGTTTTTTCCAGAACAGAGTATGGGGGCAGAAATCACTAGAGAGGGCCTCTGGTATTCATGATACAAAAGACATCCAGGCACCAGTGCCAGTTAGGAGTGTTTTTTTCCTACATGGGTGTTCTACTAATCAAGGCCCAGATGTTGGTTCCATCGATCTGATTCATAGTCCAAGATTTTGAAATATTAGCCCTTTATATATTCTGGTTTCAGGGAAGTTAGTTCACTTCAAGAAATCACAAGCCAATTTTGTTACTTGTGGAATTTTCCAAGAAACTGTCTTCAGATATGGAAATGAGAAGAGAGTCCTCAAAAATATTTTTTTCAGTGCATGATAAAACCTTACCTTTATAGCTTAAGGAAACACAGGAATACATCTGTTTAGTATCATGAAGATTTTAAAGACTGAGAAGAGGTGTATTTCCAAGACTATTTTCCACAAAGCCTTATTTGTTTGATGTGATCGTTACTCAGAGGTGGGATTTTTGTAAATGAACTATATAGATGTATCCAAGAAATGTTTTGCCCAAATCTATAGGAATTGAAGGGTCAATATTTCCCTACCTGTGTTTCCACTGATCTGTCCTCAGAAATTAAGTCAAGAGATCCACTAGGGACCATACAGAATCTTTTCTTTTTGAATCATATGACAATGGAGGTGAATATTCCAAAATACCCTGTAGCTCTGAGAAAAAGGCATGTTTAGTCCAAAATATAACAGTTAATAATTGAAAGGTCATTCCCCACATGCCTGCCATTTCTCAAATGGTGTAAAATGGAGAGCTTTTCTAGTCAATAAGGTGCTTTATAAAGGGAAAGGGATTGTAGATTATTATACCACTGTGTATAGAACATACCATAGGTTTGCTGTGCATATTACCCTGTTGTCATTTCATTGCTTTCTACTGATTTAATACCATTTTTCTTCATGAGATCCTGTGGAGAAATGCATTTTACTTCAGAGGTTTGGACTGTACAAACTTTCTCCAGTCTCCCCCCCCACACACACACCAACAGTAAACAGGCAGGAGGGGGAAGTCGAGTTGATTGCTCTCCATCCTTGTCCATTAACAATTTAGAAATGCTAATAGACTTCCTGGCTGGAAACAATGAAATGGTCATCTCACACCTCCAGCTAGAAGCTTACCCCTAGAGGGGAAGAGAGTTGGGAAGTTTAAGATTCTTGAAAGTATCTTTGTGGAGATTACAGGAAAGGCTTCTTTGACCCACAGGATGGTGGACAAATAAGGATAATAAAATCCCTTGGCACAGAGGGGGTAGTTCTCTTTGGCTCATTCCATCCAGCAAGAAGAAGCTTGTACACCTAGGCTCCTGCTAAAGGCCACCATTGCCACCCACATGGAGGACTGCTGGCCTGAACAAAGACTCCAATGTAATGGAAAGTTTTTTAGAACACTGTAACTTGTAAGTTAAAGTGCCCGCCTTAGCATAAGAGTTGCTAGGGCATATACAGAGTGAGGGAAAGAGGAATTGCATGTTTGTAGTGAAGCTGAAGCTCAAATACTTTGACCACCAAATGAGAAGGGAGCTCTCACTGAAGAAGACTCTGATGCTGGGAAAGAATGAAGGTAAAAGAAGAAGGGGACAGCAAAGGATGAGATGGTTAGACAGTGTTATTGAGGCAACGAACATGAACGACGGAAGACAGGAGGGCTTGGCATGATGTGGTCCATGGGGTCACAAAGAGTCAGACTCAACTGTGCAACTGAACAACAAAATCTTTCTTTTGGATTCCTCACTCAATCTGTTGCTCTGCTGAAAGTATGTGTGTGGAGATTTTATTTTTTAAAAATGCTTTATAATTTTGAATGCTGGTAGTTGTTCTCTGTACCACCTAAACTTCAACTATTCAAACATACTTTTTAAAATGGGCATCAGGAGAAGGGGGAGAGTCAGTTGGCAGATTGCCAATCCCATAGAGGCTGCCCAAGTACAGTACATTATCCTCATGGTAACATGATGCTGGATAGCAAGAGATGTAGGCATGAGGCAGGGCCTTAGAATGGCAATGCAGGGAAGGGAAGCTGGGAGCACTGGTCCTCTCAGTGGAAAATTCCTACAAAGGCCAATTGGTGGCAGTGGCATATTGAAGGCAAGAGAGAAAACCCCTTTGAGGGTTGGTAAAAACCAGGAGAGTGGTGTGGGGCTGGGCTGGACAGTGACCAGTATGGCTGCTGGTGCCTAGACGCCTCAGAGGCAGGATAAAGTAGTGCCCATTGGTCTGTAGAGCTGTTCTGCCACATACCCACTCTAATACACTAAATTCACTCAGATTTTGATAATCTCAGTCCTAGTGCAATGCTCATTCAATATTTCCTCATATTGATTATATTGACCTACACTGGGCTTATTAATGGTCTCTTTATATGGACTGATTTTATATATATATATATATACACACACACACACACACACACATTTTATTTACATTTAATTTCTTCTTGAAAACAGCAAAAGTTATTGGCCAGTACTCACAGGACTCTTCCTTCATCTGGGTTTGCCCTTTTAGTCTCTTTACTGCAGTGCTTTTTACCATTGTCCTTTTCCTTTCCAATATGCACCTTGCTTTTGAAGACTAATTATGCAAGCAGGTCATTCTTTGATTCATACAATCTCATAGAGTAAACAATATCCTTTCTTTGACATGTGCCTTCAAACTCAGTTTTAAAACTATAGTTAGGTTCAGTATTTTGGCTCTAAGTGAGATGCTAGATGCCATAAAGTATTACAAAAATCTTCCATCTCTTTCTAATGAATTTCTGGCTCATACACTGAGTGCACACACCTCACAAAAAAGATTGAATTCTCAGCTGATGTCTGGGGGGGGGGGACACTTTGGATCTGAATAATGGCTCGTTACCAAAACCAAAGAAACAAAACTGTTGATTTAATCAATTAGTATGTTTCACACAAATGGTTTAAGGCAGACCTGAGAGTTTAACCCTTTCAGTATTAGCATGAAAGAAAAGGAATAAAAAAGAGATGCCCTCTCTTCCTGACAATCTCTACCTGGAAAAACTATGGTCCAGTTGTGTCATAGAAATCAACAGCTGATGGGCCAGACTCAGTTGCACAGTGGGGAGCCTGCAAGGACTTTTACCGGTTTAGGATCCACAAGGGCTTGCAAGTGGCATCTTAACCCCCACCACCATTTCCTCCTTCCCTTCCCTGAAATCCCCACAATCATTCCTCGTTCTCCGCTTCCTTCTCTTTCACACCCACAAGCCAACCTATTTTTTTGCCTTCCCATCTTCAGCTGTCTCTCCTCCTGACAACCTCTACTCAGAAAAACAGTAGCCCAGTTGCATCACACCAATCAATAGGCCCAGCCCAATTGTGTGGTGTCAGCTGATGGGCCAGACCCAGTTGCACAGTGGGGAGCTTGCAAGGACTTGTGGGGGCACCTAATATTTCTCTTACCCTTCTTTCTTTTTTCCTTCTCATATCCCCACCTTTCCTTTTCAACTTCCCATGACCAATAAACCTATAATTTATCTCCCTCTCATCTTTAGCTCTTTCAACATTTTCCCATGGTCATACAGCACAGATAATACAAAACACAGTGATACACACAATGAAACTGTAACCATCAAAACAACTGTGTGTCAAAAAAAATTACTAAAACAAAGTTGATTAAACTACTTAAAGCTTTTCATATACCAACAATATCAAAATTCAGATTTTCAAATTAAAGGACAACCCCACCCCAAACAAGGTGGGTGGTGATGCAGCCGTGGTACACATTGCATCCACAATGAGCAGCTTCCCCCTTCCTGGATTTATCGCTGGCTCTCCATGGGCTGGTTAGTTGCTGCTAATTGTGGCACACATCCCCTGCAAGTATTCATCTGGCGACAGGTGTCTATGATCCATCAAATGCTCACTGTGACAGGCTCTAAGGTCTGGTCTCCACTGATGGCGACGGTGCTCAAGGGATGTTGGAGAAACTGGGCCTGGCCTCCTCCCTCTCCTCTGCATCTGAGGTCCCGTTCACACGCGGCGATTTGGTCCGGGAGCGGGCCAGTTCGGGGCCGGGTCAAACCGGCGCGATCACACCACCACATCTGGGAAGCGTCCTGCTTCCGCACCCGAACTGGCCCAAACCCGGGAAGAACCGCCGCAAAATGAACCACCTATCTTGGGTGGTTCAAATGGACGCGGCGCGGCAAGCAGGCGTTTGATCGTGCCGCGTCCTTTGCGCCGGCACAACCCCGGGCCGGAGCCAAACTGCGCATGCTCGGACATGCGCAGTTCGGCCGGCCCCCGGTTAGGGCGTGTTTTCTCCCCGGCGTTTGATCGCGCCGGGGAGAAAAGGCAGCGTGGCTGGGGGATCCGTGTGATCCCGCCGCGCCGTGTCAACGTTGGCGTGGCTTTTAAAAGCCGCGCCTTCAAGCGCCTTTTCCCCTGCCGTGTGGCAGGGGCCTGATGCTGGTAACTTGCTTGCAGCTGGAGGAGAGGGCAAATTGGTTACAGCCAGTGTTTGGTCAAGAGCTTGCATCTCCCGTCCCTGAAGATTGATGGAATTTATTGCAGCTGGATGTTCCTCCCCCTCCGAGGAGGAGATATCGTTATCAGGCTGATCACTCATCTGGTCAGGCTGGGTACAAGGGAGATGTATGACAACTTTCATGTAACTCAGTTCAGGTGTACAGCCTCTGTGATACATCCAGCCCTTAAACGTACAGTACAACAAACATATAACCACTTAAAATAGGATAAAACATTATGTTGATTCAATCCCAACAGGGACAAAGATTGTAGTCAAAAAATCCAATGTGTCTCAAGTTGTAGCAACCTTTTACTAAGATCAACAGTGGAATATCTGCTGCAAAGCAATTTGCAAATAACAAGAAAATCTGTAGGTGTGAGACAAAATCTTCAGTCAGGGGAACCTCCATAATTTTATTCCTGATGTGTGAGTGATGTTCCAGGATCCTAGCCTTAATGGGTCTAATCGTACTTCCAACATATAACTTTGGACATGGGCAGAGGACCCTATAAACCAGGGGTGTTGAACTCATTTGTTATGAGGGCCAGATCTATGTGTGTCATAAAATGTAATGCCAGGTTTCAAAATCTGTAAAAAAGTTAAATATTTGGGATTTTTTTAACGAATAGGTGTTGTTCCCTATTTAATGACAACTATAAAAATTATTGTTAGAAATGAATAAAGATTTAGATAAATGAAAGTCATTGCATTTATCACTGTTTGGAAGAGTCACAACTGTAAAAATGAATGTCCTGCCACGTATCTTATATCTGTTTCAAACAATACTTATTTTAAGGAATCAATTTAAAAATAACTCGAGAAAATAATAAAAGACTTTATATGGCAACAGAAACCCCCCCAGGATAAAATTAAAATATTTGCAAGAAAAGAAAGAAAGAGGAGGCCTAGCTTTATCAGATTGCCCCATCTACTATAGAGCAGCAGCTATGGTCTGGGTAAGGGAGTGGGTCAACTTAGAGGATGTAAGAATGTTAAAACTTGAAGGTCACGATCTATCAACGGGTTGGCACGCATACCTGTGGTATGGTAAGGCCTCCATACATAGTTATTTTAAACAGCATTCCATAAGAGGTGCACTATATAAAATATGGGAAGAAATAAAGCAAAAATATTACATAAAATTCCCACAATGGGTTTCACCTATTGAAGCGTTTGTAAAACCCTCTCTCTATGTTAAATACAAGAAATGGAAATATCAAGATTTCTTAGATGTAAGTGGAAATATGAGAGCTGAAGATATTATAAATAATGAAGACATAAATATGACTTGGTGGGGGAAAAGTTGTTATCAAGATGGACAATTGACAAAAAAAATTGGGTTTTATGAAAACCAGACTGAATTATATAAAATATGGCTAGGCACTGAGGGAAAATTTATTTAAAAGGCCTATAACTTTTGGCTTGAATGGAAGATGCAAGATGAATGGGTAAAACCCTCAATGATTGCATGGGCTAGAGATATAGGACATAACTTGGCTTTGGAACAATGGGAAAAGGTTTGGGGGGAAAACATAAAATTTGTTAGATCGAGTGCCTACAAAGAAAACATTATTAAAATGTTTTACAGATGGCACATTTCCCCAGTAAGGTTAAATAAATATGACAAGAGAATTGGGAAAAATTGTTGGAAATGTAAGTATAGTGATGGAACTTATTTTCACTTATGGTGGATATGTAGTAAGGCTAAAAAATATTGGATTATGGTAAAAGAGATTATGGATGAGATATTGACTAAGACAATCCCACTATTACCAGAATGCTTCTTATTAAACTTCATTCCAGATACGTTTAAGAAAAATGAAATATATCTAGTGATGCAGATCCTTACAGCAGCAAGAATTACTTTTGCTAGTAGATGGAACAATGAGAAAACTCCTACTAGAGAAGAAGTGATTTCTAAGATATACAATGTGGCAGAGATGGAGAAATTAACTTTTGCAAGAAAAAGGTTATGAAATATTTGATAAATACTGGTCAAGTTTTTATAGATGGTTAAAAGAGAGAACCTAGCTGAATTTAGCTGAATCCAATTGAATTTATATGAAACATTTATATGAATTTATATATACAAACATAACTAAATGATATGGCAAATATGTAAATGACAGTGAAAATTATGTACTTTTTGAAAATATGGAACTTTTTTGCAACAAAATGTATGTTATCAGATTTTAAAAAATTATTTTTTCTTTCTTTTTTCTCCTTTCCTTTTTCTTCCTTTCTTTTTTCTTTCCTTCTCTTTTTTTCTTTCACATTTTGTCAAAATCCAAATAAAGAAAATGATTTAAAAATTATAATAAAATGTAATGCTAGGTAGTGTCATAAAATGTACTGCCAGGTAGCAGAGATATACACTGAGGGCCTGATACAGCCATTTTGGAAGAATATGCCTGAGCTTTGCTTTTAGGTAATGTAATGTAAATTTTAAATCAATTGTCAGGATTCAACCCCTATATATTTAAAATGGTGTACTTGCTTGTAAGCAAGATATGTTGAAATATATTGCAATTTTAAGACTTTGCATAATTCATTTTATAATGATATCCTGTTTTGAGAAAGTGGTTCCTACTTGAAAAAGCCTTGCCATGTGAAACGTGGAACAACATTGCTAGCATATCCATAGGAGGACTTCATTAGGACCACCATCTTTGGATATCAGTGTTGTGGCTCAGTTGTCTAGTCTCAACTTGGAACATGACTTCTGTTTCTGAAAATGGAAGACACCCAAGCACCTTTAAAGGGGTTGTCCTTTAATTCGAGAATTTGAATTTTGATATTGTTGGCATATGAAAAGCTTTGGAATTTGTACTTATGAATTGTGTATACGATATAAAATTAGTTTTCATAGAATAGTTTGAGTAGTTTAATTATCTTTGTTTAGGTAAAAAAATTTTTACATGCAGTTGTTTTGATGGTGATACAACACAGCAGGAGGCATGCTCTACCACTCATTCCAGCTGGTATCAACATGATATGGGGTGCCTCCTCTGGGCAGCCTTACTGAACCCAAGGTGGGATGCAGAGTCTCTGCCCTGGGGCCCAATACAGAAAGTTATCCCACTACCAAAAGACCTGTTCTGCAGGCTAGTGAATAAGGATGGAACCGTGAAACATTGTTTGCAACTTGTTGGACAGGAGTGACTGGAAATAGTTACTGACATCATCTTCGAAGTGCTTTTCTGTAAAAAAAAAATATTCTGTGACATTTTAGAAAATTATTTAAGAAACCACCCAAGGTTTTAACCAAGGCTTTTATATTAGTTCCATGTGTAACCATGAAGGAATCATTAATAAAATTGCAATCAGTTGATTTTATATGAGACCACAAATTATATGTGAGGTTTCTAGTTACTGTTTTGGAAGAATCTTTATATGATCCAACCTTGATTGCTTAACAAGCCTCTAATTTTTAGCTAACAAAAGTAAACAAGAACTATTTGAAAGAAAAACAGAGTTATAGAGTTTTGGGATGGGAATCAGATAATAGTTTTTTAAAACTGTAAAACTAGTTTTTAGCAAACAGAACAATTGAAAGGCAATGGGAATATTGGTCAGTGGCTTTAGAAATGCTATTATATTATTTATTTATTTGTTTATATGTCACCTCTCTAGAGATCTGTTTGAGGTGGCTCAGGAAAGAAAAACAATTCCTAAAAACAACAATGTAACATAAGAATGATCAATAATACAACAAGCCATTAAAAATTACAAACAATGGTTAGTGATTTGATATGATTAAATAATGTTTAGGTATAGAAATGCAAAACATAAGAGGACCAAAAATACTTACAAAACCCTGATAGTAATTATATTGGTTGACCAGGACAGCCATGATACCATTTTCTTAGCCCTTCACTGCCACACAGTTCCTTAAAGGTACAGGTGCTGCTTCTATTATTTGGGGACATTTTAACCCCCATTTTTCTTATATTTTAATTTCCCCCCTGCAAATCTCCCCCCCCCCGAGGTTTTTTTCCCCCTAGAAATATCTGCCTTTTCTGGTCATGGCTTCAATCTCTGGATTTAAGTACCAATGGATTTGTCTATGCTGAGAATATTGATTTGAAAACATCCATGCAGATACAAAACTTGTGCATCCAGGATGTTAGCTTTCTCCCCAGTGTATAAAATGTCCACATGCTGGGGGATTTTGACATGAGCATTCTTTTGAACCAACAGTCCCTTATGTGTCTTCTGCAGTAGGGATAATGTCATACAATCAAACCTCCCATGAGCATTCTGATGTAGTATTACTGTGTTAGATGACTGTTAGGGATTGTGCAAATTTCACCACAAATGCCTTCAACAATAAAACGTACAATGTTCAGAAATGTGGATTAGATGGAGGTCATTCACCTGATCTGTTTGGTTCATGTTAAACAGCTGCAAACACCTGCTAAACTGATTTGCATTAGGTTTTCACATGTGAAAAGATGCTGCCAGGACAAATGGATTGGTGGCCATCAGCATCACTAAGGATGACACAGATGAATACTGAAGGCTAAGATTTTCTTGAAACACAGCATTTATTTATGACTGATTTCTACGATTCGAGTGATCTATCTGTCTATTTAAGCGATTGCTTCCTGATGGATCTGTTAAACAGTGAAGTGAGGAGGTAGTAAAACTTGATTGGGCTGTGTGAGAATGTGCACACACAAAAAGACAAATGGTTAGGAATGAAGATGGTGAAGGAATATAGTGAAGCAACTGCAGAACACCCATTAGTAGATAAACTAATCACACTGATGGTCAAAAATCAGGTCCCTGTTGGCAACTGGCAAACAAGACATGAGCCAAACCAGCAGGCCCCTACACATTCATAATGACTGTACTGCATTTTTAAATATCACATCTGAATGAGATATAATTATAGGACCTCCAAATCCAAGGAAACAGTTCTCAAAATGAAAGCTGTAAACAGAGCCCTCAACAGAGATGCCAAGTCTGTTTTTACCTTCACTCGGAGGCTGCCATTGATTGTGCCTATTATACTAGACCTTTCCCAGACTGGCATGCATTTTCCATCACATGGGGAAGAAGAATGAAAACAGGATTTAAAAAAAAAATAAATGCACATGGAGTTGAAGAACTATAGGGTCCCCAAAAGAAATATTCTATTTGTTTCATAATAAAATACTTTGCATAAGTCACATACCGAGATGTTTGGTTTGGATGCACAACATGAGAAAACTGTGGAGGGTGTGCCACTGCAAAGAAGAGACTGCAGGAAGGACACACCACTGGGTATCATTAACTCAGCTGGCAGAAAATACAGTTCAGATGGAGACAGAAAATGTCAAGCAAAACTGCAGCTCTGTTACATGCACAAACATTTTAGAGTTATCTTCTTGCTGTTTCCAGCTGACACTCTGCCAGTCATGTACTTTGTTGTAAAAGCAGGCCGCAAGCTGTTCCAAAACTGCTTTTCCTTTGACACTGCCAGTGTCCCAGGTAGATAGTTTCCAAATACTGCACAGATATGTTCTGGTAAGAAGTCAAACCAGCCAGTCAGATTATGAAGAGCTTGTTCAATTGTATTTACCAGACAAGACTGAAGGGGGGGGGGGGATAATCTGAAAAGGAAACAATCACGAATTTAAACTATATTTACTAAATCATTTTTAAAACCCTGTACATTAATTAGAAAAAGCTGTATTAAATATGACTCTTTATACAATTCCAGCACTATGGAAATTGCTAATTTGATATACTATCCTTGATTTCCTGATTGGTTGTCTTTTTGGCATCTATTCTTTAATATATACCATTTGGGATGTGAAGCAGTTTTTAATATTGCTTTTTCTCATTCAAAGAATGCTTGATGTCTGGGGTGTTTCCGCCTTTGTATTTGCTTTGCCCTGCACATTCTCAAGAATCAGAACATTTCACAATTGCACCTCAAGGGAAAGCATTCCTAGGAACACTATTATATCTAATTCTAAATGCATATATAAATGAAAGGCTGATTTTTTTTTTTTAGTATTTTGAAGTGATAGTCAGGAATAATAGTAGGTAGACATTTTCTAATTCTTTTTATGCATATATGTACGTATTATGACCCACGAGGAAAGATGAGATATAAATGTTTTAATTAATTAATTAAATACACATACATTATTGATTGTCTTCATGTTAGGATGGGGGATTGTTTGTATTACACAGGCAATAGTGACTACTTGTAACAGCTATCAGTTAGAAACAAACTTGGCACCATCAGACCATTTTTGTGAACTGAAAGATTTCTACCTGCATAGCATGATTTTTTTCACCTCCCAAACTGTCTCTCAAAATGCTGCTTCTTGAAGACATGTGGATATGGCTGAAAGGTATATGATGCAGCAACCTTGCTGAAACTATGCAGGTCTGAGTCTAGTCAATGTCTGGGTGGGAGACCTCATGGGAACCCTACGAATGACATCTTGAACATCATGATGGAAAACAGGCAATAAACTAACAGTACACTCCTATGCAGAGTTACTCCAGCAGTAGCCACTGAACCTCATGCACTGTGATACTTTCCCCAGAATCAGTGGGGCTCAAAAATACTTAGCTTTGCCTGAATCATTTCCTGTTCTAAAATTCCCCAAGAGAAGTCAGAAAGAAAGTTGAGATCCATACCACAGTCATATGAACTACTGATATTATGTTAATTATATTATAATTTATTACATTACTACTGGAAAAAATAGTGCTCTTTCCAGTAAGTTTAAATACATTGCTCTAAACGAATAATTTCTTCTGTTTTCAGGAGAATTTGCTCCAGGTTCATAATAAGCTTTTAAAAAACTAATAGATAAATTTTCTGTGACATGGTTAACAGTTGTTGCATGCCAGATGTGCCAAGTTACCTTAACAAGGAATGGAAGAATACAAGGACTACAACAGTACATGGGTAGATTTGAACTTGATGGTTTGGAACTGAACACTTTCCACTGCGGAATGGAGACACCCACAGCAGTTACCTTATTGTCTTCAGAAATGTCAACTAAACTGCTTATGAAGTCAATGTTCAGTTGAAAAATCACTGAAAATATAGACTGTCACATTCACTCCAATGGAGAGGCAGTAAAAGGATGATCACGTATAGACAATTTAAGACACTAGGGAAAATATCTGTTTTAGCTTTGTGTGTGCAACCCAGACTCCATGCAGCCAGCACTTTACTGGATCAGGCACAGTAATCTGCAGAAATGTGACATGAACACATGAGTTTGAGGATGGCGCTGAGATATATGCCCCATTCTTTGCAAAAGCACTGCATACTTCCTTTACTGAATGAGAATTGTACTCAATGACATTGTAGTTAATGGGTAGGCAGCACAGGCTTTGGCAGTAGTTGTGTTCAGGAGAAGAGTCCTTGCATGTGCTTCAGAACTGCTTGATCAGAGTGACTACTGTTGGAGAAGTAGGTTTAATAAAAACAATTGCACCATGAATTCCCAGCTTTAACAGAACAATATTTTATGTGATGGACCATAGAGAGCTGTTTCTCAGGGTGGTGATTACGGGGTGCAGTGGTGGATTTTTATATTGCTTCTGAAGGTTGGGATCTGAACTATTACAACAGTAAATCTACATTACCACTCTTGAGCTGATCAGAATTTCAAGGAAGTTCTCCAGTTTTCATTACCAGTCCCCGTTTAGCATGTTTTTGGGTTTTTGCTATTTTTTCTACCAGATAAATTGTGGGGACCAATGCATTTGATGGATGGGAACTTATACTCATTACATTAAATCGTTTTGTGAGTCAATTATGAAACTTACAGTGTAAAAATGAAAGTTTATTCTGAAGAAATGATTTCATATTTCAGGGGGAAAACATGCATCAATAATTAAAATGATTTCCAGGCTATCTACAGCTTGAAAATTAAATGAGGAGTAGACTTAGCTCCACATGAGAATAGATAGTGAATTGTAATTCGCACTGGCAGAAAGATGACAGGCTTTGAATTAAAGCACAAGCCATTTAAAATTTTTCTAGCTTGCTAGAAAAGTATTGTTGTAACATGATCTAAGCTGGTATTAATTTATCTGAGCATGCTCTAGATGCCTATAGAGGAAAATGAATTTTTAAAATAGGTTTAGAAACTTATAATTAAGGGCTGATTCTGGGTTAGGAAGAAAATATGGTGTGTTGAACTAGACTGGAAACTCTGTCCATTTTATTAACTCTATAGCCTGTAGTACAATTTTAAACTCTTATCAAATAACACCAACTATTGGGATGAACCTGCTGGTTTCACTCACTGTTTGTCCACAGATCTAGTTTGCAATTTGTCTGCAAAGCCTAGTCTCAAGAAGAGAAGCGCTGAAAAGGAGATATATGTGCATGTGCGTGGGTGGGGAAGCACAATCTTGACCTGAGTTGGGACCTGAAAGGGGGGGGGGCTGCCATTGGGAAGGAATAAGATCTAATGGGGGGGAGCTTATAGGGCAGTTGGAAGTCAGCCAAACATTAGGAAGAAGGCTTGGGATTGTAGGTTGGAAAAGGGCCGGGGGAGAAACTTGTGTAAACCTTTCCCTTCTTAAAAAATAAAGGTTTTCTATGAGGGAATCTGGGCCTCAGTGCAAGAATTCAAATCTTTATTAATTTTCTTTGGTTCAGACAAGGTTTCAGCTTCTTCAGAAAATGACTAGCCTAAAACTCCCAGCATTGGCCTAGGAAGAAGAGGGGTCCCATCGATCTGGTGTAGCATAGTGAATGGTGGTGAATCATCAATTAAAAAAACAAGCAGGAAAACAATTCTTAGCTGTATTCTCAAACAATGCTGTTTCATTTTTATTTAACAAGCTGTTTCTACTAGGGATATGCACAAAATAATCAGTATTTTTTTGGGGTTGGGTACATTGAACCTGAAAAATACTGGTATTCCCTGATATTCCTGAATCCTAATATCAGTATGGTATTGGAAGTCGGGAAATATTTGGGATTGCCATTTTTTTTGGCTCCATTATACCCTATGGGGACCATAATAGTCAGTGGTCCCCATAGGCTATAATGAAAAATCAATCCAGGGGTAGCTGGGACTCGGGGGAGGGGCTGTTTTTTGAGGCAGAGGCACGAAATTTGCAGCATAGTTGCTGGTGCCTCTCCTCAAAAACTCTCCAAGTTTCAAAAAGATCGGATCAAGGGGTCCAATTCTATGGGCCCCCAAAGAAGGTGCCCCCATTCTCCATTGTTTCCAGTTTTGGGGGAAAATTTATTTAAAGGGAAATGCCTTCTCCAAGCTGTGGTGTGACTCCATGCCATGGCAATTGAACACCAAAGGCATTTAAAGGGACTGAGAGCCCTTTAAATGCCCTGCAACGGCTGCTATCCAGCAGCCCCCCAAAAATCTGAATACTTTCGGGATTTTGGAGGGCAGCCATTTTTTGATAGCTGAATCACCAGCCCCCCTTGGTGATCGGCTGAGAAAATATCCTATAAATACCAATAAGGTATTTTTTTCAGCTTGGTTTATACCAAGTGTGCACCCCTAGTTTCTACCAAAAGAGAAAGAGCATGCATAGAACTATTACACAGTCAATAATAAATACAAAAATACAAAAGTACAAAAAACCAAATGAAAGTAAGTCTCTGTGGAATTCATGTGTCATAAACTGTTTCAGGATTCCCCTGTGTTCTGCTGATCATGGGCCTGTTTTAAAGTCAATAAACATTAATTAAAGGCTTCTAGAATCATGTGAAATTCCTGAAAAGTAAAACAAAGTGAGTGCTGGGAACTGGTGGAGGCTTGCAGGGGTGGGGAGCATGAGCAGGAGCACCAGCCACCACCTGGAGGCTCAGTGGGGGTGGGGAAATTAAAATTACTATAACGCCAAAGGCATGGCTCATTTATGAGGTGATGCTCTAGGATTCCACTAAAACTCTATATTTTTACTATAGCATTTCAGTGGAATCCTAGAGTTTCACTCCAATACTATAATGTCACTTCTAGTTCACACCAGAAGTGATGACATGGCATCATTTTCTCACTGCTGCCCTATTAAGTGGCAGTGGGGGTTGGGGTCTGCCAGCAGGAGGTTTCTGTAGTGGGACCCTGACAGCCCTAGGTGGATCTTTGTATTTCAGCAATGTGTGTGGTAGTGTTGTTTTCCTTTGATATTTCATCATTACATTTTTTAATTAATGCATTCTCTCTTTTTATTACATTTGTTGTGTTGTTATTGGTATTGATATAGCCATAAACTGTTTTTTAAATTATATAACAGTAATGAAATATGCATCTGGGACAGGATGAGGCAAATACAGACCATTCTGATAGTTATTCTGTGGTAGTGCACAGTGTTTCTTTCCACTTAGTCTGTTTTGCTCACCCGCATGTCTCTGGTGCTCTGGTTTGAACTTCACTCTCTTTGTGTTCTTGGAATCCAGCTTGCCTTGGCTGACGCTTGCCTTTCACTTCAGGGGGTTCAGTTCTATGTGGTGTAGATCATGTTGCACTTCTGGGGATAGAGACTTATAAAAATTAGCAAGAAATCTGAAAGCACTTACTCAAAATGAAAAATGTGTCTCGTATCAAAATATTTGCAGAGGGGGTGTAAAGCTGAGAACGTATTAAGATTCGGAGATATTGGAGATGTGACTTTTATAGTTTAACTTCATTTGCTTTTAATCTGGTATCAGATATCATGACTTCATATTTTATGGTGAGCAATGTCAGCTTGAACTGTGTCATATATACTGAGGAACAATGAGGACAGAGAGGCCTGGTCCTATAAATATCCAGTGCTAACAGAAGCACATGGCCAGTGAAGAGTGTCCAAATTGAATGCTGAAACAAAAATATGGTCCACACAGACTTCTGCCAGAAAGCTTCCCAATCTAATCATTCCCAACCTTGCATTTCATCTTTTCCCGCCACTTGATCATTATTCACAAGGCCTTCTCCTGGTGTTGGCCACTCATCAGCCTATCTAACATAATTGCATTTATTTTATTTATAGTTATTTACAAAATTTGTATCCCACCTTTCTGCCTCTACAAGGGCCACCAAGGTGGCTAACCATTTAAAACATACATGATAAAATAACACTTTAAAATCATATAAATCAACCCCCCCCAACAGACATTAAAGACAGCAACGGAAGGGGACATATGAATCTCTATGGGGAGAGAGTTCCAGAGCTTTGGAGCCATGACTAAGAAGGTCCTCTCCTGGGTTACCAACTGCCTTATCTCAGAAGGTAGGGGAACCTAAAGCACGGCTTCAGAAGATGACTGCAGTGGTTGGATAGATTCATATGGACTTAGATGGTCCTTCAGGTATCTTGGTGCCAAACCATATATGGCTTTAAAGGTCAACACCAGAACCTGGAATTGGGTCCAGAAACAAAATGGGAGCCAGTGTAGGTGGGCCAAGACAAGTGATATGGTTCCTATAACCCACTACAGTCAACATCCTAGCTGCAGCACTCTGCACCAAGTGAATTTTCTGAACACCTTCCAAGGGCAGCCCCATGTAGAGTATTGTAGTAATCTAATCTAGATCTAAAAGGGCATGCACCACTGTAGCCAGATCTTTTCTGCCCGGCTGGTTAAACAGTTGAGGTTGGCAAAAGCTGGTATAGCCGGTTGCGCTATATGAATCATAGGTTTGTCATCCTAGGTCCAAGAGCACCTACACACTACAAATATGTTCCTTCAAGGTGACTGCAACCCCATGTCATACCTTCCATCCATCAGTAGCACTTCCATCTTGTTGGGATTAACCTTAGCTTTATTATCCCGTGTCCACTACAAAACTACCTCCAGGCACCTGTTCAGGATTTCTACAGCCTCCCTGGGATCAGCTGGAAGTGAGAGATAGAGCTGTGTGTCACCCACAAATCTGGTGATAGCCCAGCCCAAATCTCCAGATGACCTCACCCAGAGGTTTCATGTGGATGTTAAAGAGCACAGGGGACAAGATGGAACCCTATGGGACACCATAGGCTAAAGCCCAAGGGGCTGAACAGCAGTTCTCCAGTACCACCTTCTGAAATTTACCCTTCAGGTAGGACTGGAACCACTGCAAAACAGTGCCTCAGAACTGGGGACCAAGTTAGCCACCACCTCACAAGCTAAGGCCTCTGCCTGGAGTAGTGCAGTATGGTAGAGACAGACAACAGTGAGCCAGGCCTCTGCTGCTGCAACAGGATCCTGAGGCAGTGAGGCTGGAGGATGAAGTGGCTTGATGACTGATAAGGCAGTTGGGGAGGTAGTGAGAGATGGAGCCTTTATTGTGAGAAAAAGTGCTCGGTCCCATGATTTTCACTAACCGCTGGGCTTATGCCTGCCATCCTGTCCTCAGTTTGGCCTTATTCCTGTATAGGTGATCCCAGCTAATCAGGAAACACTGAATAAACAGAGTCTGCATAGCCAATCAGATTAAGTTTTATTATAACTAAGAGCAAAGAAAGGCAGACTGAAAACAATCTGACATGCATTACTCATATACATAATCCTAGGAAAATCAAGATTATATAGTAAAATTATGTCAGAATTTTGGCTCCTACTGCTGACAATCCTTGCCTTGATGATGGGCTGTGGCTCAGTTTTAGTCATTTGCTCCCAAATGACTTTGGAATAAATTACCTGTATCTTGCTGAGGGGCATATGCATATTCTAATGCTGCCAAATCAAAAGCTGTGAGCAATACTTGCGTCTTAGCCCTGATTACAAGTGCAGATATTTCCATAATTCTCTCTGGCTTTCCCTTTAAGAAAGTTTTTTTAAGGACGTGCTAAAGGCTTCAGCAAAACAGGTATCTAAAGGTAAACGATTTCTAGAGCATTTTAAACATTAGTGTCAGGCATTTTGCTTTCACATTGATCAGTTTATGACTGGTGATTTAAAATGTAGACCTTGTTTTCAAGAGGAGAGTTGGAAGAAGGCAAATATTTTGACGCCCGAGGAAAAAAACCTGAAACTGCAATAGCCATTTCACCCCATCCTTCATTTGATCTAGGTTTCATCCTATAGTAAGAAAGTTACTAATGGAGATTTCATAAGCCTTTGCGAGAGCTTATTTCATAAAGGAAAACCACTTTCATTATAGTTCCTTTGAAGTCAACTTCAGTCTTTCAACTGACTTTAATGAAAAACTACTTTTTCTTGGAATCCCAATGAACCAGTCTTTCAGAGTTCTCTTCTGTACTCGATCTCCTTCCACTAAGTGGATATTAAACATGATGTTGGGACCTGCATACTTGAGGAAGCTTATGCATATGGAAGTAATACCAGAGTAGAATGAAATGCTCAGTTTTCACATGAGCTGAAATGTGCATATTCTTATTGAGATTCCCATCAGCCTAGATACCAAAACCAACACATGGTTCCCTGTATTAATATGGATTCTCTATAGATTCTGCTAATTAACAACAGAGCTTTGGGGTGGAGGGAGAATAACTATTTGAACAAAAATGGTTTGAGAAAGGTCAAGCCTGGATTTTGTGAAAAATGCCAGACAATATGTAAGACAATGTTAATCTACTTGCCCAGGAGAGATAACTAAAGATGTAAGAGGCTTGTAATAATTCCAGTTCCCTCAAGTGTATGTAATTTAAACACAATGACATACATGTAAGAGAGTGATTTCATTTTGTAACTACAGATCCTAACATTCTTCATTATATATTCACTATAGTAGTCTAGTAATATGGTGGCAATGATAGGCAAAAGAGCTTCATTTGGTTTGGTGAATGCATGTAACACAGCAATTACTTGACTTTAAATGCAGCAGCTGGATAACAATGGTAGGAACTCATGACTCCACTGCATATATTTAGCATGGTGGTTACATTTCTTAAAAGCTGAGAGTAACATGGAAGCTGTCTTGTGGCAGAGAACCACAAGAAATACATAGTACAATCTATCTCCAAAGCTCTCATGACCCGCCACTATATCTTCCTTCTTTTATCTATTTTCATAATTTCAGAATGCCAGACCTAAGTCTGACAAATCAAACAGGTAGATTGCATTTGTCACGTGTATAGGCTGTATTCTTATCTGATGTTCTGCTACTACCTCAGGCTGTAACTTTAATACTCTCTGTTTTAATTCTCCAATACACAATCAGGATAAACTATCATAAGAATAAATGTATGAATGAAGTCTTAGTGGTTAGTTACAAGTTGCGGTCCAGTATATATGTGTTGAACACAAGAAGGTTACTTTTTGCGTTTTATTTATATTTTGAAATGGAAACTCAGAATATTTATGACGAGCAAGTGGCTCTGACCCCTTGTGATGCACTTACTGGGACTCTGTTTAAGGTGGCAAAGATAATTTACTGGATTACTATGAAATATTTTGTTATCGATAAACAAGAAATTTCCATAATTATCACAATTCTACAATAATTCCATAGGATTATCAGTATTTGAACTGGTTAAGTATTCATGGCAGAGGTACAGGCAGAAATCATTTGTTGTCACTAGTGTGGTAGAATTTTAAGTCAAGCAGCACCCATACCTTTTTGATCATAAAAGGAAACAAGTGAAAATCATGATGGTGTGGGAGGCCTATATGGGAAAATGGGTTCAATAGGCTATTCCTAAAAAACATTTCAAAATGGCAGGATCAAAAAGGGTTAGCTAAGCTATTAATCTCAGTTCAAAGAGCCATCAAGTAAACTCCCCACTGTGCTCAGAATTAGATTGAATCCTTATGAACATACCGACCTGTTGGCTCTGGACCTTGTAGAGCAAGCAAAAACAATTGAAAAATATGGGGGGAAATTGCATTGCTTTTTCTACTGAGTTTCTAGCATGCAAGTTTTATTTACACCTCAATTGTGTTAAACATTTTAGCCCGCTATGTTAAAATGTTTTTCTTCTTGCTATAGATTGAAAGGAAAATATTTCAAAGAAATGTGCCTAGGTGTTATCTCTGAATATGGTAGGAGTTTCTATTTGTGAGGTCAGAGGAGTGGCAATTATAATACACAAGGACAGGACTGCAAGACCTTGTGGGGGGCATGTCATTTCCTGCTTCATTCTCACCTTCCTACCCACCAGCCAACCTACCTTTATCTGTCCTCTCATCTTCAGCTTTCCCTCCTTCCTTCCCAGTGGCAGCCTCTGTCTAGGAAAACTACAGCTGAGATGTGTGACGCTGGCTGCTGAGCCAGTTGTATAGTGAAGAACTTACAAGGACTTGCAGGGGCCCCCACACTTTCCCTTGTATTTTTCTCCCTACACTGTTTCCTCTTTTCCTTCTCCTCGCAACCCCCATGTCCCCACCTTTCCCTTCTTCTTTCTCCCATTCCCACCCACCAATTTTTTGTAGTTTTAGTTTGCAATTTATTATAAATACAGTTTATAATAAACACAAATTTCACTTTGCAATTTATAAGAAACACCATAGATAGAATTACTTCTACTTATCCTTCCTGTTTATATACACACACACATGGATACTCTTTTTTTCTTTTTGGAATATTTGTCTCAATGAAGAAGAATATGTACTCTTATTTGCTAAAAACTGCTCATTACTTTCTTTAAAAAAAAAAATCCGACAACTATTGTTCTGTAGCGGCCAATATTACCATCTGTAATTCTGAAAATGCTAACGCATAGTATAAATATCAGAAATTTGATCAGATTGAATTCAAAACTTTTTAAAACAATCACCAGTAAATGAAACTGAATTAAAAAATGTGTTTTGAGGTTTTTAAAAAATGACGATGGTTAATATATTTTTTTACAAAATTCAGCTGCAGACAATGCTGAAATGTGATGGTTCAATGGAAACAGAAATAGATATTCTAAATAATCTGAGGGGAAACATGGTGGTTAAAACGCAGAAAAAAGCTTTACCTCCTTTCAGTGATTGAGTTAAACCCATATTTAAATCTCTCCCATTGATACTAACTCACTTTAAAAGTAATTAACTTTTGATGGTTCTTTCCATCATTTTATACACTGGATTTCCACAAGGTTGTAAGGAAATGGCTAACATTTAATGTGTGGGGCTGGATTTCACATTATATGTGAAGAAACCAAGTCACATCTCTGAACATTTGTGTGATTTTCCTGTTACATAAAAGTACTTAAGTGTACAGATTAATTTCTGTGGATTATCCATAACCAGCTATAGTACAAAATGTTGCTAGCACACAAATTGCTGAAATCAGTCTACTTCATTTCAAATTTTTATAATATTTATATTCCACTTTTTCAACAAAAGCTCAGAGATACTGAAAACATGAATAAATGTATAAAAATATCCATAGTAGAGCAAATTAAAACATCATTCTGACACAAACCTCAGATGTTTAGAGATTATACCATGGCTTTGTAGTGTTGTACAACATTGTAGTGTCCAATCATAATCTAATAACTTTCAGTAGAATGCCAAAGCCAAGAGGGTCCGGATTTGGAATGAAAGTGATAAAATCTGAGAAATGCTGTGTAAAATTTGCTAGAGTTCATTATCAAAATATTTGGGAAACCCAATTGCTGAAAGGCAAATTTCTGTAGCCCTCAATTCCTCTTTAATGATTGTATTAATTTATTTAGATATTTCTACTTTATTTCTCTCCTTGTGTCCTTAATGCCAGGCATCAGAATAAGGAGGCAGCACAGTTTTAGGGTTGCAAACTTCCAGGTGGGCCCTGGAGATTTCCCTGAATTACAGCTTATCTCCAGCCAACAGAGAAATCAGTTCACCAGGAGATTATGGCTTTTTTTTTTTGAGGCATTACACATTGCTGGGTTCTCCCCTCCCCAAACCATCTCCTCCTCAGGCTTGACCCACAAATCTGGAGGATTTTTTCAACCAGGAGTTGGCAACCTTAGCTGGACTGGACTACGGTAATCTAAAACATTGGCCTGGTTTAAAGCCACAGACGTATCACAAACATTACATCCCTCCTTATCTACCAGACATGAAATTGTAACTATGAACATAAACCCATAAACTTAAGACATCCCCAAACCTAGGAAGACCAAGTACATATAAACATATACTGGGTGGGTACTGTACAAACAAACCAGTGGAAATAGCTGGACAGACAGAGTCTAGGTCCCAAATACATCTCAATTTTTGTGATACAGTCCTGCAGATGACAGCTAGATCTTCTGTGCATAGCATTTAGGATAGTCAGGTCTCCCATTATTAATGGGAAGCCTCCCACTTGTTACCCAAACTGGCAGTCTCCTAATTAGTTGGGGGAAATTAGCTTGGAAGGAGACAAAGCGAGAGGGGGTAACTGGGATTCTCCATCAATGTTTACAGGGATTTTTCACTTAAGAGAACTCTCGAAATACACCAGGCAGATGTTCAACTGTCAAGATTTTTTTTAATTAAAAGAGAAATAAAAGGGCAAAATACACACAGACACACTTGAAAGCCAGTTTGGTGTAATAGTTAAGTGCGTGCACTCTAATCTGGGAGAACCATGTTTGATTCCCCACTCCTCCACTTGCAGCTGCTGGATGACCTTGGGCAAGCCATAGTTCTGACAGAGCTGTCCTTGAAAGAGCAGTTCTTGAAAGAGCTCTCTGAGCCCCACCTACCTCACAGGGTGTCTGTTGTGGGGAGGGGAAGAGAAAGGAGTTTGTAAGCTGCTCTGAGACTCCAAGTGAAGGGCAGGGTATAAATCCAATCAATGGAAGCAGCAACAAAGCAACCAGCTTTTGATTGAGAGAAGAAGAGATGGCCCAAACAGATTTGGGGGGGTGTATGTACGGATCTGAGAATATATACACACTGCTATGGAGCAGGATGCCATAGCAATGCAATGCATGTGTGTTCTCTGATCCGTACATGGCAACATGACGTATTTGCCCTCAAAACAATAACATGATGGGTTTTTCGGAGATGAATAATGATCTGGGAGAAGCTTGATGGGTTATTCTGAGGTGGACTATAGGTGTAAATGGTGCTTGATGACCCTGTAAGTACTGGATGGGAAAAAAACTGTTGGAATATGCAAGGTCTATAAAGAAGATGACAAGAACATCATGCAGGTGGTAGCAGAGGGGATAACTAGTTAGCATCATGAGATTAGGGACTTTTTACTATTTTCAGATAGTCTCCTTCTTGTCTCCTGATTGACTCGGTTAGGTCTTCTTCCTGCTCCTGCTGAGGACTGTTAGTTTGCTGGCCTTCTCCTGTTGGCCTGACTTCTCTTTCTCTCTCCTCTTTCTTACAAAATTTGTTCTCCTTAATAAACCAACTTTATTCTTTAAACAGTTTGTGCTCCACTTTTCTCCACTTTACTGCATCGAAAGCACTTTACACCAAGCTCACGGGTTTTTGAAGCTTTGATGCTCCTCAGAGGTGTAAAGTGCTTTTGATGTTTAATTATAAGTTCCAATATAGAATTGTCAAAGGAAGACTGCATGAACTATACTCTCTGATGAAGAAATGAAACACCTGAGACTACCTGGGATATGCATTAGTAGTAGTTCAATTTAAAGAGTTTAAGGATTGCCACACCCATGTGGACATATTGTGGAGTTCTAAGCCTTGCCAAGCTCATTTTGGCATTTAGTGGATGTTCCACGGCTTTTTAAAATATTGGTCTGGTTCAAGGTCTGTATCTTTATTGATACAATTGTTTTATTCACTTCAGTGACTTTGTAAATACACACCCCAGTCTTGTAATTCATGAGCTTTCTATCTTGTAATTGGTTTATGTTATTATATTTTTTCATTGTGTATGTATGAAATAATAGAACATTGGATAGTAAAATACTTATGAATATTTCATAATACAAAAACAAAAAACATGTAGACTTGTTATTTTAATATTTATTGTTAAAAAGCATACAGCATTTAGCTTAGGCTATTACATTAGATTCTCATGTCTGTATTCTTTTTCAATTAACAACAGTGATTCTAGAACTCTGGACAAAAGTCAAGGATGCCCCCCTCCTTTATTTTGCTCTGCTTTCAAAATTGCCATTTTCCTTTTTGGACATTTTAGCCATTTCAAGGGCACTAGTCTTTCACAGCACAGATGAGCTCAGAAAAGGAAAGGGGTGGTTTCTGGCTCTCAGCAGGCTCTGGTGCTCTCTGTTTGCTCACATGAGATGGAGAAATGTGGGCGGAGAAGGAGGTGAGGGAGGCAGAAAAGGTGAGTGGGCAAGAACGTGTGTGTGTGTGTGTGTGTGTGTGTGTGTGTGTGTGTGTACACTGTTCTTACCAGTCCCCACCCTGATTGTTGCTGCTGGCACAATGAAGGTGTGTTTTTGCATCTCCATGTAAATGAAATCTCAATCAATCATCATTATGAGGTTAGAAACTCTCTTGATGAACCTCATCTTCATCTAAAGAGAAGCACAAAGCCAAAGATGATGAAAGTATAACCATGCACTGAAATGAAGATCACATGAAGCTGATAGTGCTTAAAAACCTCAACCCAGATTAATATTCTGTATTTATATAATGCATATCAACCCATGCATGGGGAAATGTTCTATGGAGACAAGCCTAAAATTGAAGTTAATGGCAGTTTCCAACATTAAAAAAAGCGTATCCCACAGCTGAGAAATATTTTCCTAATGGGCTTTGCTAGTCATTATAATTTTCTTTTCCTCTGCCAAAACAATATTGAACAAAAAAACTGGTGCCCATTCATGCTAATCTAGAAATGAAACACCTATAGCTATTGTTCCCAAATTATATTAATGACTTCCATCTGATTTTCAGTTTTGTTCTCAATATACAGTGACATTGGCAAACAGCTAGGTTCTCCCTTTCAACCCAATGAAAAGAACACATTCTTAGATGAACAAAAATAAACCCAAGAAGCAAGCAGATATTGTATATAATATTTTTAAATATTTTCTCTTGCCAGATTGTTTGCAATGTGATAGTTTCCCAAAGCAGATTCCAGAAAGCAGCTCACTGAATAAAAAGGGCATTATTCTTCTCTATGTAGACTTATGAACTCAAATAATGGCTGAATGTTTCACCTTTTCCTTGACACTTGTCACTCTTTAGCTGAAGTAAATTAAAGCTATTTCATTTCTCAGATTTTCCTTGACCTGCTTGTCACCATGGTAACAAAACAAAGCTCTTAATTTTCTTTTAACAAAATCAGATGGAAGTTTGTAAATCCTTAGTGTTTTTCAAAGTTTTTAAATGCTTTGTGTCAGCTTTTATAAAAATAAGCCCAAGATTAAAATGAATTGAAATAAAATTTCTCTCCAGATTTGACTGCTAGGTGATACTATATTCAGTGGCTTATGTTGGCACTGGGTAGTGGCAGATTGCTAGTCTTTTGAATGTTTGTCTTCAGTTTCTAGGACTGACAATGAAGGTTTGTTATAATTAAGTAGATGATGAGATGGTATCACTTTTATGTGAAGAAGTGCTATATTGTAATGACATCTAAATACAATGATGGGGGATCTATTGTTTAATTAAAATTGTACTAAGTTTGATTATAGTGAAGGTAAAGATTAAATATAATAGCAGGTTTTATTAGAGCAGTAGCATTCAAAGTTCCATTCTCTCTGCTATAATGTGTATGCGTTTTTGTGCATAGATGCAGAAGAAAGAGTTACTGGGTGTATAAAGGGCCACACAACCTTATTAAACTTACAGTAAAGATTCTCAATACACAGTGCTGAACTGTTCAACACAGGGTATTCCCCAACCTTGTTGAATCTGGGAGCACTTTTTGAATTTTGAGAATGCTGAGTGGGCACCACCACAAAATGGTTACCATGCAAGGGGCCTAAAAAAGGTAAAGGTTCCCTTGCTCGAAAGCCAGTCGAATCTGACTCTAGGGTTGTGCTGCTCATCTCCGTTTCAAAGCCGAAGAGCCAGCGCTGTCTGAAGACATTTCCGTGGACATGTGGCCGGCATGACTAAACACCAAGGTGCACGGAACGCTGTTACCTTCCCACTGAAGTGGTACCTATTTATCTACTTGCAATTTCTTGCTTTCGAACTGCTAGGTTGGCAGGAGCTGGAACTAGAGACAGGAGCTCACCCCGTCTTGCGGC
>NW_015173677.1:468729-481332 GCF_001447785.1 Gekko japonicus
GAGCAGGGACTGTTTGGGAGGCTCCAAGCCAAGTATCTTCCTATAGACAGAAATTTGATGCCTCCTGGGCTATTTTGAAGCATCTACTGCTCCATTGAAGTAAAGAAAACCCAGGAATGGCTCTTTGGTTTGAGGAAGTGATGTTTTGAGGGAGAAGCAAATGGACAACAGAAAGGCAATGTTGGGTACCATGGCTCATGAGCAGCACCGTTGGGGATCACTGATCTAACCCAAGTAGTCATCCTTATGCATGCAATTTTACAGATGGGGCATAAGTATCGCTATTGTACCATGGCTCAGAGTCTCCTGCTGGATTCTTTCTGGAGCCACCTCACACTTCTATAAAGTTGTAGATTACATACACTGAGAAAAATCCCCCACCCCCAAGTTCCTGGGCAGGGAAATAGACTATCCTCTCTGGTCTGTCTATAATATTTTCACTGTCTAAGCTAAATTAAAGCATGTAAGAAAATCATCCTCATATTAGTATGCTGTCTCTCAGCAATCGTGCTTGATCGTATGAACACCTTATTGATTCACAGTGCTCTCCAAAATGCAACCTATAAATGGCCCTGATCAATACAACCTTATCTAAAAGAAGCAATGCAGAGAAAACATCAAGAGAATAGCAACATGTAGCTCAAGGAATTGGTTTCCTGGGGTTCATTTATCTGTAACCCTTGACTTCCCATCTTACATGCTCAACTCGTATTGTTAACAAACTTGGCAGCCTGGGCAGTCAATGCCATGTCAGAATGCATCCTGCTTATAGAGCTTGCCGAACAGCCTTTGGAATTTACCACAAGACAGTACTGGATCAGATATTCTATGGCATCCCGTGTGTTGGAGTGGATGTTGCCATGGACATTGAGATACATTGTAGAGCTCTAACCTGACAGCAGAACCAAACTAGTAGGCACTTATAGCTCTTCTGTGCTCTTTAGTTTGCATGTCATCACAGATGTGTTTGTGTAATAGCAGCAGAGTTTATAGTACCACAGTTTTGAAAGCACTGGGTTGATAGCCATATGGAAGCAGAATTTAAATGTACATAGCAGAATAAAGGAATGTATGCAAGCCTACAGTCTCTCTTTAACAAAGTGGATGTTCAGTCACACATTAGTTCAGGTCATGGCCTGCTTGCAAGTTGCAATTATCATAACAAAATATTCTGCACATTTTTCAGTGTTTGACTATCTCAAGTGTGTTTATTAGAAAATAATGACTGTACATGTGCAACTATGTATACCTTTTATGTAGTCTCAACTCCCTGCCAATGTATTTGCCACTGCCTCCAATTATTAAAAGGCACTTAAAAAAAAAGTTATGTGTTTGAGAGGAGGCTTCCTAGTTAGAAACCTCTCTGTCCCTCAGGGCAGTGTCACACTTTCCCACTGCCTCACTGTCTACAAAACTCTTTTTCAAACTTTTATACTAATAAAAGATTTTGTCTCAAAGCTCTTTTACTGCACTATTTACAGCAAACAATATTTTCTTTTGAGCAATGTTATACCTCTGTTAATGAGGGAATTGAGATATATGGATGAAGTGGACAGAGGTTGCAGTATCCAGGAAAAAAATCATGTTGAGCTTAAAAAAAATGTGTCACATAGATTTTTTCCCCACTTCAGAATACTGCTGCAAATAAAAAGGCATCATAAAACTATGAACAGGTTGCAGAGGCAGTTTTGAATGTACTTTATTACAAGTCTTTCCGTCATAAATTAATCTCAGTATAAACAATTCAGAGTATTAAAATCAGAGTACATAAAGCACATGGCATATGTGTGTGTGTATAATAATTAAAGAAAATAAATATGAGCATATTGAACACTATTGCCAAACTTTTCAAATTCTACCTGGAAACTGAGTTGCCCGAAATGAATAAATATGCTATTGAATAGACAACTCCTTCCATGCAGGAAGTACTCTTAGAACTCATGTTTCTCAATTCTCAATTATGAACAATGTTTGACAGTTTTCTTACTGATAGCTACAGACACCCCAAAGCTCACCACAAATTACTGTTGCCATTACTAGCTTGGCTGCACAGTCTGATTCTTTGCATGTTTAATTCCTAATGTAAGCAATAGTCATATTCAAATGTGATCCCACATATAGCTAGTACAATAAAGATCATATTTGTGTGGTACAGAAAGGGGGGGGAGAGAGTTGCCCCAGTATCCAAATGAAGACTCGAGGCAACAGTGCGGGTTTAAGTAGTTTATTTAAATTTATTTAAATCTGATTATCTACATGCATCAAAGGGATGCCATGTTTTCACTCCTGGCTGTAAAACCATGCCTA
The DNA here is from genome assembly GCF_001447785.1 of Gekko japonicus. Taxonomy (NCBI): domain Eukaryota; kingdom Metazoa; phylum Chordata; class Lepidosauria; order Squamata; family Gekkonidae; genus Gekko; species Gekko japonicus. Next base: position 471,037 of record NW_015173677.1, read on the forward strand.
TCCAGCTGGATAAGGTTTTCAAAACCCCAGTGTCCCCGCAAACCTTGGTCAGTCTTCATAAATGTCATCGCACATCTGCCCTCATCCATGATATACCCATACTACAGTATGTCCAGTTTTAGGATGATCTCATGGAATCATGAGACCAGACAGAGGGTTTACACAGTTTCCTGGTTATATCATTATGAGACAGCAATTTAGGTTATTTTTACCTCCTCAACAAGTCAATTTAAAGATGGAATTAAGATACAATTTGCCTGCTTTACTAGTGTCATCTCTGTACTATGGATTATAGGGTACCTCAGGATAATAACTGGAACTGAAGGAATCACAGGAGATAGTGTGCAAATAGGTAGAACTCGTAGGAAGGGGGACTTTTGGTTTTGCCGTTCTGATGGCGGCGGCAGTCCTTGGAAGCTCCTGAGGACGTGGACCGTGAACTTGTAGTGGGGAGGGGGTGTGATTGTCTGTGCCCCCCAGGAGCTCTGCGAAGTTTGCCATGGGGATTAAGTTTGCCTCTCCCCCCAGCAGGCAGCCGGCAGGTTTTACAGGAGGCCAGTCAGGTAAGTCCTCAGACAGAGAATCTGAGGGTTCTATAGTGCAGACATCATCCTGATGGAATAATGTTGAAAAATATTGAAACCACACTTGGGGAGAAAGAGCAGACATAGAGGGGGCCTCCGCATGACATGGCTCCGAGACTATGGCCCAGAATTTTTTTGTATTATTTAAAGTCTTGGCCTGGTATATTTGTTCCCATTGTGTATTAATATATTCAATCTTCTTTCTGTTCATACTCTGATGTAGCTGGCTCTTAAGTTTAAAGTATTCTATCAGAAAATATGGGTCAGTGGGGAAGTTGGTCAGCCCATTCAGCCAAATTTTATTAAATTGAAGACAAAGTTTGGCAAGATAGATGCCTGCCGAGTTTATATGGCAATCTTTGGAATACCTTGTAGAGGTGAGAAAAGGTGGGAATGTATCATCCTGACTAATTTCTATAGCCTTAAAGAATATTTTATGATCGTTGCCTACTCTAGCATTAAAATCACCTGCCAGAAATATTTCAGCCAAGGGGTGTTCTTCTAGTTTTTCTAGAAAAGTAGTTAGTCATTTCCAATGTTGGAAAAGAGATAGTTTGTCTAAGGAGTTGGGAACATATATATTCATGATAATCAAAGTAAGGTGATCAAGAACAATCTTAATAGCTTGCTCAGTGGGACTATCCAGTTGTAACATGACAATTTCTACTTTTAAATATAGAGAAACAAACAGAGCCAACCCCACTTGAAAGCGACCCTTAGGGTTAGTCCTATACCCTGGGTGGGAGAAAGATTTATACCCCTCAATCTGAATCTAATTTGGGGACCATGTTTCCTGAAGGAGTATAATGTCAAAATCATTAAGGTAACTTAGAAATTCAACATCCTTGGCCTTATTCGGCCATCCTGCCACATTCCAAGAGATGATCTTAATATCCAAAGTAGTAGGAGATTTAGATGGTGGTGGTGTAGAAGAATTTATGAATCAGTCTCCTTTGGTTAGTTGTTCATAAAACACAGACCCGTTGCCCATACCTCTTGATATGTTCTTGATTAATTGGCTTGTGCTTGGCCACACCATGTCTCCCTTACTGCTCAGGGGGGGATTCTCAGCCATTATTGAGGACAGGTGGATTTCAGCTTGTATTGACGTCTCTGAGTTTTCCTTGAGTTCTGATTGGACTTGATCAGTCACGAATGACTGGCTGAAGTGTTGTCTCTGAGGGCCTTTAGAGTTGTCCTCTATGTTCCTAGTTGGAGTGTTAGCTATTGTTGTAGTCAAATTCGTTGCCTTTATATTGCTTTCTGGGCAAGAGGGAAATGTTTGAAGTGTATTGGCTTCCTTAGTTTTTAAAAGCTCAGTTTTCAACCAGTCCAGTCTTCTTATTATTTCTGATTGCTCCTCTTCTGGTAAGTTCAGAAATGATTTAATTAAGTCCTTTTCAGTTGCATTCTCGATGTAAGAGCTTCCGCTATCACTTTGAGCATCTTTGTATGTACTTGCACTGATTTTAGCTTGTGTTGTTGTTGTTGTTACTCAAGTTTGTGGTACAGAATCCTTCTTAACTGTAGTAGTAGTGCATGCATGCTGCATATTAGGAAACAGGGGAGCAATAATAGTGTTAGCAAGGACTCTAACTGGAAAGGTTCCTTTTGTTGCCAAGAAAGCCTTCTGTTGCAATATCAATGCAGGCATTTTGGTACTTTTGAAATTCAGAAGTAGTCTCTGTGCTTGGTTAACGTTCATTAGTGTTTCTAGTGAAGCTATGTCTACTGAAGCTTTATACTCTGGAAAAAGTGATCCAAATGTGAGATGGCTTGTTTTGTAGTCTTCCAAATAGGCACACTGCCTTTATAGCGACACACTGTTAAGACAGATCTTCCAAGGTTGCAGGGTCAAATTATAAGGTTTCTTCCCATATATCTGCATCTGCCTCTGGCCCAAAACCAAATTAGCCTCTTTTGAAGCCGAGGCAGTAAGGAGGCTGTCTTCTGTAGCCGCTATAGCACTGGTAGTATTTGTTGATTCCATTAAGGCAGCTGTTGTTTTTGTGAGTTGCTCAAGGCTAAGTCTATTCTCACTCAGTGCTTCAAAAATAAATTTCACTGTTTCAGCCGTTAGCATACATAGGTCTTTCCCAAAATTATCTGGCACCCCCATGCTCTTAGTTAATTATTGTGAGATACCAGTTTCCATCGGAGAAGATTCCACAATGTTAGCAGCTTCCATCAAAGCAGCCTAACGATTTGCAGTCGAGATATTATAAACTGATGTTTCTTTTGTTGCAAAATAGTCCATAATCTTTTTCTGTTTGCTTGTTGGGGGGGGAACAGTATCTTCTGCATCTTGAGTCCTTTTGATTGAGCCATATTATGGGTGTTAGATAACTTGTTAGTGGAGAAAGACCTCACAACTTCAAAGTTAACTTTTAAGAATATGACCAACAGCCAAAATGCTAACGTAACCAATGATAGATGTAAAAATCCAAATGTCATGTTTGATTGAGTTAAAAACACATTTGGAAATGCTTGCATAGACATTTCGTAGCAATTTAGATTTGTTGTCATGTATTAATATATGTAATGAGACTGAGGTAACATTGAATGTGTACTAGGTCTTTATGTGTGTATATTCCCTAGCTAAATGTAAATTACATTTTTCTCCTTATGAACTGGATGCAGGAGGCTGAAGTTGGTTCCTTATTCCCAGTTCCTTATTCATTCCTTATTTGTGTCTTATTCATGAATTCATCCAAAAACACTGAGGAGAGTTTGAAAGCTCTAAACCCCAAAATTTGGACCCCCAAACTTCATACACCCCCATGTTTAGTGAACTCCCCCCTTCGAGGGGACATATGCTGTGTCCTGGTCCAAAGCGTGGTTCTTGTGCCAGCTGCTCCAAAGTGAGGCGCCACCAGGACTATCACACAGGCAGATACTGGGGCCAAGCTGTACCCCAAAACAATCTTTGTACCACTCTGAAGGACTTATTCCCCATGCTCTGGAGACTGTCCCCTGCAAGATGACATACAGTGATGCCCAGTCCAAACACTGGTTCTGGAGCCACAGGTTTCCATTTCAGGTGCACACAAGAACCCCATATTTCAAAAAAAGATTTGAATAAGGAACTGGTTTGACCCAATCCCGGAATAAGGATTGGACCACCACATGTCATGCACCTTCATGTTCAGTGAACTCTCCCCTTCGAGGAGACATCTGCTGTGTCCTGTTCCAAACCATGGTTCTTGTGCCAGCTGCTCCAAAGTGAGGTGACCCCAGGGAAGTCACACAGGCAGACAGTGGGGCCTGGCTGCACCCCAAAACAATTTTTGGACCACCCCAACTGATATTTCACTGCGCTCTGGAGACTATCCCCTGCAAGATGACATACAGCGATACTCGGTCCAAACACTGGTTCTGATGTCATGAGCTTCTATTCAGAGTGCCTTCCAGAGGCCTGTATTTCAAAGAAGATTTGAATAAAGGGCCCTCTGTACCCAAAATGAGGTTTGGACCCCCACACTTCATATATCCACATGTTCAGCGAACTCTGTAATTCGAGGGGACATATGCTGTGTCCTGGTCAAAAGCGCAGTTCTTCTGCCAGCTGCTCCAAAGTGCGGTGCCCCTAACCCTAACCCTAATAACCCTAACCCTAAGAATCCTAACCCTAACCTTAATAACCCAAACCCTAACTCTAAGAATCCTTACCCTAACCCTAGTAACCCTAACTCCAACCGTAATAACCTTAACCCTAATAACCCTAACCTTAGTAACCCTAACCTAACCCTAATAGCCCTAACAACACTAACCCTAAAAACCCTAACCCTAGCCCTAATAATCCTAACCCTAAATGCCTAAACCTAACCCTAAATGCCTAAACCTAACTCTAACAATCCTAACCCTAACCCTAATAACCCTAAAACTAATAATCTGAACCCTAACCCTAATAATCCTAACCCTAATCCTAATAAACCTGACCCTATCCCTACTAACCCTTCCCTAACCCTAACAACCCTAACCCCAGCAATCCTAACCCTAACCCTAATAATCCCAACTGTAACCCTAATAAAACTAATCCTAACCCTAACCCTAACAACCCTAACCCTAAACCTAATCATCCTAACCCTAATGGTAACAACTCTAACCCTAACAATCCTAACCCTAATCCTAAAAACTCTAACCCTAACCCTAATAACCCTAACCCTAGTAACCCTAACCCTAATAACCCTAACCTAATCCTAACAACCCTAACCCTATCCTTAATAACTCTAATCGTAATACCCTAACCCTATAACCCTAACCCTAACCCTAATAACCCTAACCCTTACCCTAATAACCCTAATAACCCTAATAACCCTAATAACCCTAATAACCCTAATAACCCTAATCCCAACCCTAATAAACCTAACCCTAATCCTAACAACCATAATTTGTTTATAAATTTTTTAATAAAAAATAAAAATAATAATAATAACAACCGTTACCCTAACCCTAATAACTCTAACCCTAACAAACCTAACCCTAACAAACCTAACCCTAACCCTAACAATCCTAACCCTTACCCTAATAACCCTAACCCTAATAATCCTAACCCTAACCCTAGTAACCCTTTCCTAGCCCTAACCCAAACCCTAACAATCCTAACCCTAACCGTAATAACCCTAACCCTAATAACCTTAACTCTAACCCTAATAACCCTAACCTTAAGAATCCTAACCCTAATAATTTTAACCCTAACCTTAAGAACCCTAACCCTAATAACCCAAACAATTCTAACCCTAACCCTTACCCTAACCGTAGTAACCCTAACCATTACCTCTTTCCTTCACTCCGCTTGGAGGCGAAGGGAATGGGAGAGGGGGAATGGAATGGAACCCAGAAGCTTTTGCCTGTCAGTGGGGCCGGCACGCTGGCCCCTCTGTCACACAGAAAGACCTGATATCTTTCCTGCCCCCTTTCCTTCACCCTGCTTGGAGGCGAAGGGAAGGGAGATGTCAGGAGGTGTGGCATATGCAAATAAATTATGCTAATGACTTATGCTAATGATCTCCTGCACCTCTTTTTATACGAAATCACCCCTGGACATATGCTATGTACTGGTCCAAAGCCCGGTTCTTGTGCCAGCTGCTCCAAAGTGAGGTGCTCCCAGGACAATCATACAGGCAGACAGTGGGGCCTGGCTGCACCCCAAAACAATCTTTTGACCACCCCAACTGACACATCCCCATTCTCTGGAGACTGTCCCCTGCAAGATGACATACAGTGATGCCCAGTCCAAACACTGGTTCTGATGCCACAAGCTTCCATTCAGAGTTCCTCCCAGAGGGCTGTATTTCAAAGAAGATTTGAATAAGGAAGTGTCCTCTGCATCCAAAATGAGGTTTGGACCACCACATTATATTCACCCCCATGTTCAACAGACTCTCCCTTTTGAGTGGACATATACTGTTTCTTGGTCCAAAGCATGGTTCTTGTGCCAGCAGTTTCAAACTGTGGTGCCCCCAGGACAATCACACGGGCAGACACTTGGGCCAGGCTGCACCCAAAAACAATCTTCAGACCACGCCAAATGATGCATCACAAGACTCTGCAAGACCCCTGCAAGAAGACATATAGCAGCACCCGGTCCAAACTCTGGTTCTGGCAGCACTTGCTTCTACTTGGGTTTCAAACTGGTCAGACAGCTTGCCCTCTGCACCCCAGAATAAGGATTGGACTACCACATGTCAAGCCCAAAAGAGACAATAATATGACATCACTAATGGTCACATACAGCTCTCAACTCAAAACATCTTAATACATCATCAGCAACTTACAGCCTCTACTGGATAATGACAGTACTCTTTCAGAAGTACTGGGGTGGGGACCGTTTCTAGTGCACAGACAGCCCCCCAATCTCAAACAACTCCCCACCTACAATAATACAGCATCTTATTTGAACATGGTACTGGTACCAGAGCCTTCAACAAAGCCAGATGCCAACTTTGCTGCCACATACACCCGGACAACACAATCACTGGACCCAACAACATCAGCTACACCACCTCAGGCTTATTCACCTGCTCCTTTTCTAACATTGTGTATACAATTAAGTGCCAACAATGCCCTTCAGTTCTCTACATAGGAGAAACAGGTCAAACCCTACACTAAAGGATAAATGGATACAAATCTGACCTCAAGAGCCACAAAACTGGAAAACCTGTAGGAGAACATTTCAAACTTCCAGGGGATTCAGTGGGGGACCTCAAAGTAGCCGTTTTATTTCAAAGGAATTTCAGAAAGAGACTGGAAGGGGAGATTGCTGAATTGCAAGTATCACTGTATGTCATCTTGCAGGGGATAGTCTCCAGCGTGCGGTGAAATATCAGTTGGGGTGGTCCAAAGATTGTTTTGGGGTGCAGCCAGGCCCCTCTGTCTGCCTGTGTGACTTCCCTGGGGGCACCTCACTTTGGAGCAGCTGGCACAAGAACCACGCTTTGGACCAGGACACAGCATATGTCTCCTTGAAGGGCAGAGTTCACTGAACATGGAGATGTATGAGATGCAGTCCAAACCTTATTTCGGGATGTAGTGGGCAAACAGTCAAACCAGTTCCTTATTCAAATCTTTTTCTGAAACACGGGGTTCTTGCGTGCACCTGAAATGGAAGCCTGTGGTTCGGGAACCAGTGTTTGGACTGGGCATCACTGTATGTCATCTTGCAGGAGACAGTCTCCAGAGCATGGGGATGAGTCCTTTTGGGGTACAGCTTTGCACCAGTATCTGCCTGTGTGATACTCCTGGGGGCGCCTCACTTTGGAGTAGCTGGCACACGAACCATGCTTTGGACTAGGACACAGCATATGACCCCTCGAAGGGGGGAGTTCGCTAAACATGAGGGTGTATGAAGTTTGGGGGTCCAAATCTTATTTTGGGGTTCAGAACTTTCAAAGTCTCCTCACTGTTTATGGATGAATTCATGAATAAGACCCAAATAAGGAATGAATATGGAACTGGGAATAAGGAACGAACTTCAGCCTCGTACTGGATGAGCAAATTTTTTGTTACACTGACTTACAATTAACTTCATGATGATGAGGTTAAACACCTAAATAATATTTGTTTAAAGTTTCTGTATTTCTAAAGTTATTTCCGCATGAGAAGTATAGGTTAATAATCATACTACACTCAGGAAAGAAGATAATCCAACATGTAACCAGAGCAACTGTGTGTGAATAGGTATCATAAACATCAAAAGCCCTTTCTGAAGTGGAAATGGAGCCATCCCAATAGGTTTGACCTTGATATCCATTTCAAACAAATATAACATTCCTTTCGAGTACTGTTGATGGGCTTCTTGAAAGAATTCTCTGTTAGATAGATAAACAATTGGTTGATTCCGTGACTCCACATATGTGTTCCAGCTTCCTGCTGTTTAATGTGTCTCTTCCACACAATGATGCATGAGATCCCTGACCACAAAAAATGACTTTGGTCAACATTGCACCATGAACACTTTCATTTTATAATGTGGAACATGTGTTGCTCTATAAAATTGTCCATGTAACTGTAAATTGTAACAAAGAAAATGCCACCCAAGCCTAGAAAATATCATAAATTCTTTAGAACCTTTGAATGCTGTGATTTTAGAAATTTATTACTTCTACTATTTATCATTTATATAGTACATGATGGAAGGAAAATAGCTTTTATTACTTTTTATTGTCACTTAGTAATATTCCCCCTTTTTTCTGTTCAAGAACAAAATCCTCCTCTGTAATCTGTAGTTGATGAATATCCTTCTATGATGTCATGTTATGCTTACAGAAAGCACTTATGACTAACAGTAATGGCATAAGGAGGGGGGATGCTTAAATAGTTAATAGACCCAGCAATGGTAACAGACAAGTCAAACTGTAAAATGAAATTGGATATAAACATGTTTATGCTTCTTTAAAAGACAAACATAGATCTTCTTTTGCAACTGAGTCGGACACAGTCCCATTCAATATTGTTCATTCCAAATGAAAACTTCATTCTGTCCTTACTTACAGAAACTGATCTCCTAACCCAGGTGGCTTTATAAATTCAAAGGCAGTTAAAGTTTTATTTTTTTGAATTTTTTAATTAGTTTATATACAGAAAGGAGGGAAGGGGAAAGTAGGAAGAAAAGGAAAATACAGAAATATTTAAGAATTCCAATTTAAAGGCTGTTAAAGTTTGTTGGTGTGGAAATATGCACCCATAGTTGTAAAAAAAATTAAAATCAAAGTCCTCCTGGTATCTACCTGCTGTGAACTGAGAAGTGGATTCTGCAAAACTAAAAATGAAACGTAAATTTTGTTTGGACAACTCATCAGAAATTCTGTATATCATAATTTGATCCAATGAGCAGGTGAAAACTGAAAAACGTGATTCAATGATAAAATGTAATTAGACCAAATTTTGAGATCATCCCCCCCCCAAAAAAAAAACAACAGAGAAGACCTTCCAATGAGGCTGGTGGAAAAGGCTCTGATTCGGACCTAAGGCCTGAGATTTCTGACCTTTGCTATAAAGTTTTCTCCTCTGAAGACATGGCCTTGCCAGGTAAACAACGCCCTTCCATATTTCATTTAATAATTAAGTGAGGGAGTGTTTGGACCACTCCATTTATAATTTTGAGATGGAATGTATGTCTTTGGGATTCCATTCCAATTATCCTCTTAATTTAAACCCATGTTTAAACCCCAGGATTTAAGGACCTATTGAAATGTTTTCCTTAACAGGGATGTTATCTTATGCCTGTTTGTTTCCTAGTTAGAAAAGTGAGTCCATCGTTAATCCATCAAATTGTGCTTTCAAGCAGACTGTGTTATTTTCAGCATTTAAAGTCTAAGATGCCTTTGGTTCTTCCAAAGATGATTCAAGAATTTAATCTAATTGTTCAAGGAGACCAGCAATGAGGCTGATCTGCCCCCAACTCCGCCAGTCAAGTAAAAAAACACAAATTATGTTGGCTAGCTTTCCTAATATTTTGGGCATATGATGGTTACACAATACAGAGATAGCTCTCTTGGGATGTCTACAAAAATTTATTGTTGCTAATGAAACACAAATAATTAATCAAAATAATGATAAAACCTTACATTTTCTCACATACTTCCATTTTCTTTTGAACTTTGTGATATTAGTTGACAGCCTTCATGAAAATTAATCATAATACTGTTTACACAGTGTCCAGTTAACAATGCTGATCAAGTTTATATTCCTTTATTGATCTCTATTCGTAGAAGTTTCTTGGATTCTTAATTTATGAAAGTCTGGCCAGAAGATATCACTACTTTTTCAATTCGAGTGAGTTCTGTAAATATCAATTGATCACTGTATGGGGAGTTATGACATTTGAACCATAGTGAAAGCATTGATCACCTACAACCTGCTGGTAACTAGGCAGGTATTCATGTTTTATGTTTATGGAAAAAAACATATAAAGAAAGAGTTCTAAAGGAATGAAGATATCTATTAAAATCTTTCAAACAGTACCATCTGGTAAACCAATTACTAGTAGTTTATAGTCCACATTTGCTTGAAGTTAAAGTTTATTGCATGCAATGTGTGGTAAAAGAATTGTGTCATTTCTCCCTCAGTTGTTGCCATGCTATATAGAGAGGGTGTGTTGCATCCATCATCACCATGGGGAGCACTTCTTAAAATATATATCTGGGATTTGTGATTTGCCTGAAGGTACGAAGGTGCTGAAGAGTGAATGAAAACAGATACACTCTAAAAC
>NW_015173677.1:481392-501332 GCF_001447785.1 Gekko japonicus
GCACTGGACAGCACAGCTTGCCCTACTTATTAGGCAAAGTATATGGTACACCTCACTCAGCAGACTTTTGAGACACCACTTCATATTATTGTTAAATGAAAGGCTATAATCAATTCATATCATAAAATTCATCTGTTAATACCCAATGGTAAGAAGGACTGGATTGTATGCACAAAAGCTGGCCAGCATAAGCATGTATTAAAAGGAGTTATTCAATCACTGTTTCTTGCTTTTAGGAGACTTTTTCTGAATGAAAACCTAGACCCACTCTTTCAGGATAGAAATATAATACAGAAATGAGGCTTTATTTAATCTGAGGAACATGCCCACTCCTTGCTTAGCAATTTAAAAGGGACACAGTAAGGGTAAAGTTTTTGATTTGCTCCAGTCCAGCTTCAAAGGAAATGGGAAGGCAGGCAGGATGATTAATTATTCGCCCCCCCACCTTGTGCTTCAGCTTTTGTTGCTTACTGCCAACCCACCCACCCATACTTGATATCATGGGACTAGCTGGTCACCATTTGGAGCCAAGCAGGAATTTGGGGTGGGGTTCTTCTTCCTGGCTGGCACTTGGGCAGGTTCCTTTTTTGCCTCCTTCCTGATGTCCAGGCTGGTGGTAGTAATGGTTAAGAATTACACGAATAATTGAATTTAGGATTAAGTAGTCCTGGTCTTTGACTGTTTAGGCCATAACTAGTTTAGTGGGGATAGGGCAGATTGCTCATTTAGGCAGGGATAAGTGGTGAGCACCCTGAGCCATTGGGCATGATGGTGTCTTGAACAAGCCATCAAGGGTGTAGACTTTCCAGTTTCCCGGGGGCTGGGGCTGGGCCAGAGGCATTGCTGTGCTAGGAGCAAGGGTGGCTCCCGGGGGAGGCTGAGCACCTTCCTGAAAATTTCGGTGGGGGCTGAAGCCCCGCCGCCCCCACGAAGATTACGCCTATGCAAGCCATCACTTCCTAGACGGCAGGATGGGGCTTGGGAAGGAGCACCTTTGGTGCTGAGCAACATCTTCCCAAATGGTAGCGGCTTAATGGTGCATCCGGATAGGGGGCTGGGCACCTCTCAGCACTCTATGTGTGGGTGAGGATAGACAAGGCTGCTGGTAACTGCTGGCTGAGTTTGGAGCCAGAGTGGATTTGCCAGAATAAAGGCAACCATGGACAGACTGCCTACTGCAGCCCACTCTCAGTTAAATATTAGCATAATTAATTGATGATGTAGATCAGTAGATTTGAATACATTTAAATAAATGTTTTAAGTAAAAAATACAAACAAATGGAAGGTTTAGCTATGGGGACCGTTATTCTGACATTTTAATGAAAGGGGAGAACTGATGACTTCACATGTTTGTTCATATTTTATTAAGTAAAACATCTTGCCTTAAGGAGCAATACCATCCTTGGGTAGGTGTGTAGATACAAACATCTAGTAGGAATTCCAGGTTCACTCCTGAAACTGGATCAAAATGGCTGATTCACATGGTGCCCTTGTTGCCACCACAAGGACTTTTGATCCGATGTATGATGGAGTTTTGTCACTGGAAATGTAATTTCCAAGTGCAAATGAGCCCAATTCAGATTTGGACCATGACACATGGGGAGAAGGTGCTTCAGCCTTTGCAGTATGTACAATCTTTTCACATCCTGCACTATGGCTACACATAAGTTTCCTCAGGAGGACAAATAGAGCTTCAGGTGTGGAAGAGACTAAACTTACTTTCCCCCTATATGATACAGTTCTGATCTGAATTGGGCTCATGTATACTTGGGGATTGAGTCCCATGACTGATAGAAACATGTCTGGCAGCCTCAAGGACTTTAAAATGTAAGAATGAACCCAAAGTCAATGCCTCACAAGTAAGTAATGGAGAGGGAGCCCATACCTTAAACTAGGAGTACCTCAAATACTTTTGTTTATATTTTATTTTACAATGTGAAAAATATTTGATATGGCAGCGTGAATGCATTTTAAGGATTTTTTTCCCATTAGAACTTTTGCTTTCAGTTTGCTTCCTGTTTAGGAAAACCAGAAATATGTATGTGCTTTTACCTCTCAGACTATATTGTCCTCCCTACCATCTTAAAAAAATAATAATTCTGAAGCATCTGTTAGAGTGCTTTGCATCTTTAATCTGAAGCTGTCTGAAATTTTAGATTAGGAGTTGGAGGTTTGGGATTTTTTTAAATTGAGAGAAAGAGCTCATTATTCTACAAGAGAACACTATAACATTAATTATAATGAACCAAAGGCATAAAGCTATCAGCTGTCTGAAAAGCTAAGGTACTGCCACATTTTAACATCAAAGATGTGACTAAATTATCCTTATTACTGCTAGTGAATAAAGAGGTATATTTTGTGCATCTGCTTTAGCTGGGAAATTATGCACCCCCCACATTTGTCTGTTCACACCATGTTATTGGGATGTGACTACTTTAAAATTCATATAGCTTTTTTTTGTTAAATGTATGCATGAGTAAGAAAGGAATACTTAATAAATTCAAGATAATTATTATCCTGATTAATCTATTGTGTTGTCTGCAATGAAACTGGATCTTACTGTCAAAAGCTCAAGAAAGGCCCTGGTCACACGGGCTGGATATCGCAGGGGGGAGGCGTGGCTGTTTGCCCCAGAGCAAACTACTGTGCGGCCGCCGGATCAAACGTCCCGCCGACATCCCGTGGTTCGGGGGGAGGTGCCGATCATACGTCAATCCTGCGGCGTGGCAAAGAAGCGACACAGCGGGGGTTGTGTTTTTTTTAACCGAAGTGTGCACATGCGCCGTTTGGTGCTTGTGTGCATCCCGTAGAGACTTGGGAAAAAACCCCTTTTCGCAACGGGACATGGGCGGGCGCCGGATGCCACGAGCTACCACCGGAAACGTGATCAGACACCTGCCCTTGCCCCGCGGTTTCCGGAAACTAGTACCTCGGAGGTACTAGTTTTTTTACGGCGCATCTTCAGTGGGAAGCCTCAGGTTAGCCACGGGAGCTCTACGCTTCCCAGATGTTGCGGTTTGATCGCGCCCAGAAAATCCGCCTATCTTCCTTGGCTATAGAAGCTGGGAAAAGTAGTTTGCAGATCAAAATATAAAATATTAAGGGTATCTTTTTGTATGTTTGTTTGTTTTGGAGAATGAAGGTTAAGTCTCCGATCTGCAGTAACCTAGACAATACGGATGCTGGTTTTTGCTTGCCTTTTGCCCTGTGAGCAAAAGTATCCTTTATATGTCTCTGCTGCCCTTATCTGGATAGCCCAGGCTAGCCAGGTCTCATCAAATCTTGGAAGCTAGGCAGGGTTGGTTGGCTCTAGTTAGCATTTGGATGGGAAACCACCAAAGACGTACAAGGTTGCTATGCAGAGGCAGGCGATAGCAAAACACTTGCCTTGAAGACCTTATGGAGTAGCCATACAGTGGTTGCAACTTGATGCAGAGAGAGAGAGAGAGAGAGAGAGAGAGAGAGAGAGAGAGAGAGGTGTCTCTGCATCCCAGATTTCCAAGGCTATGACCCTCATCTGTTAGTACATTAACTCGTAAAAGAGATTTATGAAATAAAAGGGGTTCTCCTTTTATGATGTTTACAACCACAAGATCAGCAAACTCTGCTCACATCATCTGCAGAAGATTAGGTGTGAAAACAGAAAGCCTTTCAGTAAGTGTCCGTATAACCAGAAGAGAGACTTGTGAATTGTACCACCTACCAATGCAATATGGAAAACATCACCACACACCTGCATCCTCATCAAAAATCAAGAGAAACAGTAAAAATCTGCTTGCCATATAGGCAGATGCTACAAATGGCTCTTTGTGTAGCTGTACTCTTACCTCAGCAAACTGTTGGTTAATTGTCATCTACCTGTCTGTCTTCCTGTTCTGGATAAAGGACTGCAGCCACAGTATTTTAGGAGAATATGTTATAGTCAAAAATCAGAGGAGTTTTAGGATACTGCAAAATAATACTGTTTTCTTCTCTTTTCAGAATGTGAGGATTTCCCTATGTACCAAAGGCAGCCAATGTTCTCTAATGTAAATGCCATTCATTTCAGAGACTGTTCATGCTGAGGCTGGAGCTGCTCAGGACTTTATTGCCACTATGACAACCCTGGGAATGTCCCAGAACATTCTGTTACCTATGCATATAGTGTATTATGTACTTGACTTGGCTTTCTATGGGGATAAGGTATGTGGGTTGGTAATGAATGTTCCCATGGATCACTGCCTTGACGTGGTGAGGGGGCTTATGTGATTCGATGAGGCTGTGGGCTATGTCGTGGAAGGCTACCCAGCTATGCTGTGGAGGGCATGCACAGACAGCAGATAAAAATCTTAACCATTGCACAGACTAGAAGAAGAGATCGGATTTATACCCCGCCCAAAGGAGTCTCAGAGCGGCTTAACAACTCCTTTCCCTTCCCCTCCCCACAACAGAAACCCTGTGAGGTAGGTGGGGCTGAGAGAACTCTGACAGAAACTGCTCTTTTTCAAGGACAGCTCTTATCAGAACTACGGCTTGCCCAAGGTCATCCATCCAGGTGCAAGTGGAGGAGTGGGGAATCAAACCCAGTTCTCCCAGCTTAGAGTCCGCGCACTTAACCACTACACCAAACTGACTAGGAGGACTATCCATGTCAGCCAATCAAGATCTCTTCCAACATGCACAATGTACCATGTTGTTGGATATTTGACAACTCTTCTTTCTGAAGGCTTCCTTACACTTGACAACATATTCTTTTCTTAGTTTCCCTTAAAAATGACTCCTATTCTCTGACATCATAAATCTCATAATAAAAAAATCCTTTTTATACCTTGGTACAAGATTTTCTTATTTTGTTTTTGTTGTTTTCTGGTGGTTGAGTGGATTAACTGCTACAAAAGGAGGCCTTCCATTCATTATTTCAAATATGAACCATCAAAGGCTTACCTCAGGCTGAGTTGATGCAGGCTTGAAATATAGATTGCTGCTAGTGGGCTGTACATTAATCTTGTTTCCTTTTCTAGTAACAGGGATTGCAGATTTTCATATTTTCAAAACCTGCAAAACCATTTTGGTCAGGAGAAACTCTTTTGAGAAAAAAGAAATGTGTGTGTGTAAGCCACAATTCTGATAAATTGTCCTCTGTCCCTAGTATTTGGTACATTTATTGTTGCCTTTTCTCTTTTATCAGCATTTGATTCAACTGCTGACCCTGGCCTAGAAACCAAATAAATATGTTGATGACTAATGTGTATATTTACATATGTACTTAATCTTAGGGCAGGCCTACTCTACTTGTACAGGCAGATGTGCATATTAATAGTAAGCAACAGTGATATTGCAGTACAATATGATCATAGAACAAGAATACACTGCAACAGACTACAACACTAACATTAAAGTAAGACGCAGAGTAAGAGATGAAGATTCCGGATTTTCACTCTTCGTTTCGATGATTCTTCCTCAGAAAGCTGTAACAGGCGCTTAACATATAGAAGTCTCCAAGACTTAGGTACAGGCTAAATCACCATTTTGTGTATGTATACAATAAAAAAATGGGTAACCAATTCAAAGAGTCTTACTGTGTCTTACTCTAGTGCTATTCTTATAGTCTGCAAGTGCATACTGGTTCTTGTAACCATTCATGTAAACTTATGTTACTTACTTGTTACTAATATGAATTATATCTTTGTGCGCTATTCTATCTGCGTTTTTATGCAGTGTGCTCTTGTTCTAAGATGTGCATATTAGCCATTGGAATCTTCTATTGGAAAAGAAAATGAAATGTTTAGGAATAACAAATGATATGGTAAAGACTACAGAGACCACAGAAATAACTAGGCTAATTAAAATGTGTGTAAAGAAACTCAGTACTAATATATCTGTTAGGGCCCGTAGATTATGTTCAGCATCTTATTCGGGTATACCCCTCCCGATGCAACTGCCAAAATATTTTTATCATTTGACAATACCAAAGCTCAGAAGAGCTTTTACTCTGGCAAGAATGAATGCCCTTTCATCAATGGATTTGGAGGGTAGATTCAAATAGAACATGTAAATGCTCACACAATAAAATTGAAACAATTGAACATACGATTATGAAATATCCTATAGTTAATGAGCTGAGGGCTAGTTTAATTACTCCTTTACTTAGAAATAAGGAAATGCCCACTGAGGCATCTGACAGTATGAGGGCACAGGTGACATGGTTACTATCAGATATAAATGATTTTGTTACTCTCTCTGTGGCAAAATTTATGGGGGCAATAATTAAAAAACAAGCATAACATTAAATAAGGCATTATCTTATTTTATTATTTTATTTTCTGCTCAATGCTATTGCTATATGAGCGGTTCTAGATAGATAGATAGATTGATAGATCGATAGATATGCACTTCCCCAGTATATCGAGTTGATTGTTTAAAGAATGTTCCTCCATAGACAAAAATGACAGTGGAAACGATGGTGATGAGAGGTTTTATTTCAGAATAAAGATGGATTAGTGATTCCCCACTGCCAGCTGGATTCCCCACTGCCAGGCCCTGCCCCTACACCAATCAGCTGGTCAGTGGAGGGACTTACCAGGAACAGGAGGTCCAGGTTACATCACCGGCAATGTGGTGAAATCACTTCTGGTGTGTACCGGAAGTGATGTCATCAGGTCAGCAACGTCATGGTGGTGTTATGGTATTTGGGCAAAAAATTGAAGATAGAGCTGATTTTTACCATAGAATTTTTGCCCTAATACCAGAGCATCACTGTGATGGTGCAGCGTGATGACATCACTTCCAGTACACACCGGAAGATATGTTGCCATATCGCTGTCAATGTAGCCTGGGCCTCCTTCCTGTTCCTGGTAAGTCCTCCCATCCCCCACCGGTTGCCAGGAGGATGCTATAGCACAAATTGCTTAGGCTAGCTGTGTAGGCAATGTATATGTGGGGAATATCACTTCTAGTCTCACCTACTGCCTACTTGAATTCAACCTAATATCAACACAGAGCCTACACGTGTACAAAGCTATCCATGCTGCCTCTGTCTCATAGGATGTTGTGATGATAAAATGGAAGAGTCAAGAACTGTGACCTCCTTAGAGTAAGGACTCTTATACTCATTAGTGGAAGGGCAGACTAAAAAATCTTACACACACAAAGTCAGGTGCACAGTTTTCCTCCCCCCTACATGTGTTGAATGTATAAGGTTGTGTCATGCATTCTGGGCAACTTACTTTGACTATGGGGATGTGTTCTTTTTATTCATTGGAGCTGACACAGGGCTGTTTACTTGTGGTAACACACATACATGGACACTCCCATTATGACAGTTTTAATGCTTTGAAGGATTACTGAAACCAGAATTATTTTGTGGTAGTACTTAGAACATCAATGGCACGTGGAGGAGGTCATTACATACTGCTGGATGTGTGAAATGGCTGTCTCCCCCCTCTTTTCTATGGATCTTATGAAGTGTTATGGCCTGTGAAGGAATCACTGTAGTGTCTAATAATGCTTTTGTGTTAAAAACCAGCAGGCAATTGTGTTTGTTTACAGTTCACACACATCATAAAAAGGAAACAGTGTATAAAGCTCAACATGAGACTCTACTCACCATTGTAGGAAATATGTTTTTCATAAGGCCTATAATGGGGAACAACAAGAATCAGGCATCCAAGGAGAAGCAACATATCCTCTAATTATTTTAAGACATTTTAAAAATAGCAATTGCAGAATGGGAAGGCTGTAGCACATCATCGATTCTCCAAGCAAACATTTGGTTATGAATGGGAATTTGAAATTCCAGATATGTCATATAGATAAGAACATAACAGCAGCCCCGCTAAAGGTTTGTTTCCATAGGCATATTCATTGCTGTCAAATGATGGCTTCCATATGTATATGTCAGAAAAAAGAAGGAATTATTCCCTACCAGCTACAAGTACGTGAGTTACTGTAAAAAAAATCACTCTAAAACCTTTTTTATACTAGCAATATGCAACATCTAATAAATTATTATCTAATCTTGTAATACGTTTTAAGTTCAATATGCAAGTATGTTATTGGGAGAACCATTTCTAAACAAATATTCAACACCTTAGCAAACATAATGCCATAAACATTAAATTTAAAACTAGAATTTAACCTCAAAGATCCTCTGCAATACCTTTAAACTGTGCTATCCATTAGCTGCAAGGGCCTATCCATCCTTGTCTTTATCTCTTTTAAAGTGATGACATTTTTCTAGGGATTATTACAGCAGTGTGAGTTTACAGCAGTGAAAGCCTGGTCCTATCTGGATTTGGAAGAGTGGAATTACTCTTTTAAAGAAAGACAGTATTTCAGGCTGCCGAAGAGAATCTTTTCAGTCAAAAGGCATTTGCCAAATTGAAATTTTGGACTTGAACTGTAATGTTCAGTGACATGTTAGTTCTTAGGGATGTCCATGTAGTGCAAAAATAACCAGCCTTGAGCGTAAACAGGGATCTATACTTTGTATGCACACTAAAGGAGCAGATGAGTAGGTATGCTGTGGTCAGTGTGTCTTAAATTTAGAGTGATTGAACTTTGTCCCTAATATTTAGACAAAATAGAACAGTTTGATTCTAAATATATAAAAAATCAGTAGAGTTCATACTTATCTTTGTGTTTGAATAAATTACTGTAATTCTTGACATTGTTTTCAGGCTTTAAAAGCCGTTCTGCTATGATTTCACATACCCAGGTGTTCTCTCTTCACTCCTCAGATGCTATAAATGTCTCTGATGCTACGTCAGGGAGATGTTTTCTGTCTACTCAAGGCCTGTAATGTTGGCTTTGCACTGCAGCCTCCTTTGCTTTCAAGTTGCTTTTATAGCAGATGTTTCCTGAATTAATCATTTCTTACACGAGGGACTTTCTTCATTGCTTTCATCAGATAACACTCCCTCACGAAGGCTATTAGCTTTCTTTGGCAGTAGTACCTAAACTGTATGTAATATATCATTTACTCATCGTTGTGCTTTCTGTACATTATAACATTAGAAATATTACAAGCCTGTAAATGTTGGTTTGTTTGACTTTTTAAAATAATAATTCCACCATTAAGGTTAAGGATCATTATATTATTATTCTCCCCTCTTAAAGCAGAAATACTCTACCTGAAAATACTTAATGTTTAGAATTTCCTTGTTTCTTTTTATCTATGCATAAACTAGGTCTAAAGTGACCCTCTCAGTTTTGCTGTTCAATCTGCAGGCTAAGAGAGGCCTTCTTTTGCTGATTTTTAAGGTGGAGGCCTTGCTGATAGTGATGAATTAGTTCCTAATATTCTGCTACTTCTGGGAACAATTGTATGTGTGCGATTAGGCATACTGCAAACGTCAACACAAACACTATTGCCAAATGAGTTAGCTTGTTTTACTTTCCTGATTAGTTGTGAGGCAAGTGAAAGAGACACCTAGACTGCACTATTAAGGACATTTTCCTAGTGAGTGAGCCCCACTGAATAACATGCATCTGAGCAGACCAATTTATGACTGGCCCCCAAAGCAGTAAATCTCAATTCAAACTGAATTTTTCTCTTTTAATTATTGTTACCCAAATCAGTCCATTTCAGGGCTGTTCTCTGAAAAGCATTCCCTACACCTAAAAACCTGAAACAGGAGTTCTGGGGTCAAAAGGGATCAAAATTTATTATACACATGGGTCCCAGTTTGGAAGAGAGAGATGAAAGGGAGACAAGCACCTATCCAGCAAGTAACTTTATTGCTGTATCCAAGATAACTGGAGAAGGGGAACTCAAGACAGGAGTAGGAGAGAGAGTTATTGCAATAGTATCACAGCAATTTTTGCAACAATCCAACAACATAATCTTTGTGTTCAGGAGCAGTGTTCCCTCTAAACTGAGGGGGCGGTCACACGCAAAAGATAAAGTGTGGAGGGGAAGTGAAGCTATTTCCGCTGGAGGAATTTGACCCACAGTTGTGCGATCACACAGTCCTTGGATGCTGCAGGCACAGTCTACCACTGCGTGATCAGACACAACTGCGGGTGAGTAAATTTTTTTGCTTGCTGTTTGTTTCTGATGCGCTTAAACAAGGAATAGATGGATCGTATCTCCGCACTGAGGGCTCCCTATGGAGTTTGCAATGATGTGCATACTGAGAAGGGGGGGGAACAGCACGGAGTTGGGATGGCCTGATCAGACCATCCCGACACCATGAGAGTGCACTGGAGCAATCAGACATGGGAAACTCCTGCGGCAGAGCAAAACGGGTTGCCAACAGGTGCGGGGCACTTCCCAGATGTTTGTGTCTGATCACACCATTTAAATCCACCTGGCATTGCGCCCATGGTGGGTTTAATTGTGCGTGTGATCGTGCCCTGAGCTAGCTCATAGTTTTTTTAGCCTCCAGCTAACACATTTTTGTCTTAGCTCAGGAAAGATGTCTCCAGAGCAAACTAATTTATGCAGTAGCCAGATCTCTTGCTCACAACTTTTATGCGAGTAGCCCACAAAGTAGAATTTTTGATCACAAGACTCCACAGCTTAGAGGGAGCACTGTTTGGGAGTATTACTTAAAGCCAAATGCCCATTTAATGTTGCTTTTAATCAGGCCTCGGTTCCTGCCGGAGCGCACCAGAGCGCCGCTCTGCCAATCACATAAGCCCCGCCCCCTGCTCCCACCAGACATCAGTTGGGAAACAGTGTGTGTGGGGAAACGTTCCCCCACCTCTCTGAACCCCGGGGTGGTGGCCTTGGACTCGTAGGTGCAAATTCCACCTCTCCCGCGAAAGGTCATTCTGGCTCTCCCAGCTCTCGGGAGGGGCTCTTTAAAAGGTTATGGCCACCATCGCTGTTCTCAGTGGAAGCTGCAATGCTTGCGCGTGTGGGGGGAGAGGTGGGATGAAACGTTCCCTTGCCTCCCTGAGCCCCGGGGTGGTGGCCTTGGACTCGTAGGGGCAAATTCCACCTCTTGCGAGAGGTCATTCTGGCTCCCCCAGCTCTCGGGAGGGGCTCTTTAAAAAGTTATGGCCGCCATCTCTGTCTCCATTTCATCCTCACAACAACCCTGTGGGGTAGGTTAGGTAGAGAAGGGGAGATTTGGCCCGGGGTCACTCAGCCAGCAGAGTGAGAATACAAACCTGGGTCCTCCCCACATCAATCTCCAACTCTGACCACTGTGCAGTGCTGCCTCTACTGATCTGTAATGTTACAGAGGTGTTGTAATGTAATAGTTTCTCAAACGAGTGTATGTCTGTCTGTTGGTCCACTTAGGAGTCTTGATCCTGGTTGAGTTAGAAGAGTTAGGTGTGAGGTTGCCCAGAATAAGGCAATAAAGTGCAGTGGGATAAGTGGGGAATTTTATATTAAAAGAGAAGTAGTGCATAGCTAAGTGGGGGATGTGATGGGGAATGGCTGGCTGTCAGTAGGACAGAAAAGCCAAGGATGGGACATGGAGGAATTAAGGAACAGGGAGTGGGTAGGGATAGCTAGAGGGTTAAACTTGGGAAGGAGGGCATGATGGGAGAAAACAAAATTCTGCATGTCTTGAAGGTGGATGTCAGTGATTTTGTACTGAACAGAAGTACCTACAAAAATGGAAGGCATGAAATGCCCTTCTTATATACCCTAGATTTATCTGGGATCCAATGGGGGAGCTCTGCTATTGGCTAGGTGTAGTGCAGAGTCAGGATATATAAAGTGACATTTGTCCAAAAATCCAAGATTGATCTTCCTATTGGTAAAATTTTGGCTGCACTCTGGTTGGTGAATCGTCAGGATCTGAGACCCTATCAGTTTCAGTATAATGAATTTGGCTGATAGGAGAGTTCAGACTATCTGTCATCTAGAGGATGTACCAGTGTGAAGTAAAGGGACAGGAGATGGGTCTAGTTACTGATGATTGATTAAGGAAGGGTGGAAGGCTTGACCCAGATCTGCAAACTGTGGACAGAAGATGGGATGATGGCTCTTCCTGGACCTAAAATTGAATTATATAAGGGGCAAACCAGTCAACGTCCATTTGACAAAAGCCAAACATGGCTTGATGGCTCAGGGAAGTTTACACTGTGAAGTAAATTCTGGGAACTTGATCACTGTGCTGTAAACTTAGTAATTACTTATGACTATGGGTGTGAGGAGTTCAGTAACGTCAAACCACAAAGATTTGGCTAATGTTCTGTGAGACTGTTCAGACAGTAAAACTACTTCCTCTCAAAAGGGCCTGGGGAGGGGGAGGCTTTCTACCTTAACCAAGAGACCCTGCTTTCATATCAAACTGATTGGCTGGATTTTCCCCATCTCTGTCATCTGAAGGCCAAAGGACACACAACACGGGTCTCAGTGGAAGATATGAGGGAACACCACGGAACATTTTATAGTTTCTAAAATTGGAGACAATGGTAGATTAAGGAGTGGCCCCCAAACACCTTGTGAATTATCCCTCAAATTACCCCACAACCGTACACATATTGCATTTGGTGTATAATTTCTAAAAAGGTAAAGGCTCCTGTCTCTGGCCCCAGAGCTCACTCCATCACACAGCACTATGGTCTCGAACTGCTGAGCTATAGACCTTCCAGTCTGCAGCTCAGCGTCTTAACCTCTGAGCCACTGCGGCCCCTGTATAATTTCTACCTCAAGTCAAACTGTCACATTCAATGACTTCTGCCACTGCAAACGTTATTAGTTTTGTGAACATTTGCAAGATACATTGAATTTGGCTTGGTGTATAATTTCTAACCCAGGCCAGTTTCTAATGTATCTTGCAAATGTTCACAAAACCAATAATGGCCCCGATCACACGGAGCATTAGCCACGCTACAGGGACGGAAGATAGGCGGAGTTTCCAGGCGCTATCTTACCAGCACATCTGGGAAGCGTAGTGCTCCCGTGGCTCAACCAAGGCTTCCCTCCGAAGATGCAATTAAAAAAACTAGTACCTCAGAGGTACTAGTTTCCGGAAACCACGGGGCAAGGGCGAGCGTCTGATCACGTTTCCGGAGGTAGTTCCGGCGCCCACCCATGTCCCCTAGCTAAAAGGTGTTTTTTCCCCCCAAGTCTCCACAGATGTGCACAAGCACCCAACGGAGCATGCGCAAACTTTAGTTTAATAAAAAAACACACAACTTAGCAGCTCGCTAATACTTGAGTCGTGCAGAGAAGAGGAAAGCAGCCAGAAGAAAGCAACAAAGAGCGCACGGCTTGACGCGAGAGACAAATAGGGGGAAAGGGAGCAGTTAGTTCTTCTGTGTGTTTCAGATTGTGTATGCATTTTTGTTTATTTTTATTTATTTATTTATCAAATTTATATTCTGTTGTCCCAGATGAAGCTGGCTCTTTAAAAATATTTCTGGTTGAACATCTGCCTGGTTTATTTTGAGAGTTCTCTTAAAGGGAAAAATCCTGGTATAAATAGGTGGAGATTCCAATTACTTGCCTCTCACTCTGTCTCCTTCAGCTAAATCCCCCAACTTTAGTGAGACTGCCTCTTTGGGTAACATACCATGCTGTGTCAGAATTCCAAATGTGCTGACAGGCTCAAAAAGGTTGGGGACCCTGATTCAATGTGTAATTTCAGTCTCTAAATCTTGATTACATAAAACAGGGCTCCTAACCCTTATGAACCTGTGTGCACTTTGGGAAATTTGAGATCAGGTAGCAGGGGTCACAATGAAATAGCTGCCATGGGGAATGGGTGGGACCAATCACAAAATGGCTGCCATGGGGGAAAAGTCCAATCACAAACTATTGGAAGTTGCCACAAACTGATACAAGGTTAAAAGCCAAGCATTCTGCAATGATGGGGACAGCTGTTTCAAAATATGTGCTTCATGCAAACACAAAGGTCTCCTGGGCTGTTTTGAGACACCTTTAAGGTCAATGATGGTCCCTGCCACACGGCAGGGAAAAGGACGGCTGAACTGCTGCTAATCTGAGCCGCACCAAAGTTGAGACGCCGCGGCAAGATCCCACGGATTCCCCGAGCCGCGGCGCGGTGCTCCCCGGCACGATCAGATGCCGGGGAGGAAGAGTCGGATGGGAGGGGGAGTCTGCTGAACTGCGCATGCTTGAGCATGCGCAGTACGCCCGGGGGCCGGGATGCGCCAGCGCAAGGACGCGCTGGCCGATCCCACGGCCCGGCTTGAGGCGCTCTACTGGAAAGAACCACCTAGGTAGGTGGTTCTTTTTTAGTGCGCGTTTTCGGCGGTAGGGACGGATCAGGGACGGGCAGGCAACGATTCCCAGATGTTGCCGTGGGATCGCGCCCGTTTGCTCCGCCCCCATTCAGTCCCCCTCCCAGCCCATAACGCCTCGTATGAACAGGGCCGATGTAGAGCAAAGCCAGAACTGTTTGCTTTGGGCAAGAAATACTTTGAGGAAGAAGCAAGTGGACATCAGAAAACACACTGAAGGGCACCATGTTGGGAATTACTGACATACTCAGGCTCAGAGTCAAGGCTGCAAGAGCCACCTTGCCTGAAACATTACCACTTATTTGTTCATGTGTATGAACCCAAGATAGCCCTTCCTCTGTTCCCAATGTTCTGGAACCACTCTCAAAGACCAGCAATTTCCATTTCAGTATCGCTACATATTATTGTGTTAGAAGGCAGATTCATTGGTATAACAGATTCTATTTTATTCAACATTTGAGTGACTGACTAAACACAATGAAATCATAGCAGTGAATGTTAAGTATGTGCAACGTCTTGAGCCATGTAAAGATTTGTGGCATGTCATATGGCATTCTTTGAAGTGCACCAGGGAAAGCAAAGCAAAGCAAATCACTACTGGATATGCAAGTGACTAAAAGGCATACAGGACAGATAACAGATGGTGCAAGGAAAATAAAACAATTGACTTTTACAGAAGCTTCTTTGGAGTTTAGGATTGATTAATACTTTCATTCCTACCCTGGACAAGAGACTAGAGGCTGCTGTTTGAATGGAGAGAGGGAGGGAGGGAGGGAGGGGGGATTCAACTATTAAAAGGCATAAATGTTGGTTTTATCTTGTTTTATTGATTAACTATTGGCATTTTTTGCCCTATTTGTGTTTTAACTATTGGCACATGTTGCCCTATTTGTGAGCCGCCCTGAGCCCGTTGCGGGGAGGGTGGGCTATAAATTTGAACAAATAAATAAATAAAATATAATGATGAAACACACAAATACAGACTGGGAAGTAATTGGCTAGAAAGGATTCATAATGTATCACTAATAAATGCAAATAACCCACTCGGGATATCCTGTTCTGGAACATGGTGATCAAGATGACAGTGGTTTAGACATTGTAGGATTTCTAAGTGGGGGAGAAATGTATTAGTCAGGCTTGTCAAGGCTTGGTTTATGAGTGAAAACTGGATTGGTTACCCTGACAGGTGATCATTCTCAGGAGCTTGACAGAGGAGTGTGACCCAGCTGGTGCTCCTTGACCTCTCAGCTGCATGTGAGATGGTAAGACCATCAAATCCTTCTGTGCTGTCTAGAATGGCTGGGGTGGGGGGGGGAGGGTTGCGGGCAGTAGCTCCCCTCCTGCTTGTTTAGTTGGTATCCAAAAAAAGGTAACATTGGATAATGTTTGTCTATAGTTTGCCTATAGAGTACCACATTAAATACATCTTCTCCATAATGCTTTGAAAATATTTAATGAACTTAGGCTGCCCATGACTACAGTTTAAAATGATAGTATCATAGTTTGCTGCTTACCTAAATGGAAAGAGGTTAGAAAATAGACCAATCCTGCACTGTGGCCTATTAGTTTCTAGACTTCCTTCAAAGTGCTGGGTTTTGTTTTGTTTTTTTTACCTTAAAGTAATAACCAGTCTGAGTTTTGAAAACAAGTTGAAGCACCATGTCTGAAGATCCTCAGGTCAGGCACATACATAAGCCTGGGCATAGAACTAGTAGCCTTCTATAACACAATTAAGTAGATACTGCAAAACAGCAGATTAAGTATGACCAGGTACTCAGCGGTGGAGCCATAATTACAATGATACTTGTTTGAGACACATTCAGTTATATCACACAGCATGGAAGTAAATAGGGGCCATGTCTGATTTGCCATTCTTTGGCTTTTGTAGATCTTTTCAGATCCCATGAATTGTTATAAATGGGTAGATGTAACTTTCCATTAACTGTGTTCTTAAACGGGTTTTGCCTTGCTTATAGATGGGTTATTAGTATACATACATTAGTATATAAGTGTGCACAGGTCTGTCCCCTATCACTTCACTATGCTGAGACTGAAGCTGTCTTCCAGCCTATGGAGCCTTACTTCCAATCCACACCATGTAATTGAGTTATTCTGAAATGTGGGTTGAGTAGATCCCCACAAGTTTTGCTTGGACTCAAGTAGTAATATCATGCCCCACTCCCTACTGGCTGCTTAACTTTGCAAGTGGAGTAAGCAATGAAGGAGTTAACCTACATTCTTCCTTTAACTGTACCAATAGGATTGGACTGTTATACAATATTGCAGTTAGGATAGATTAAAAAGCTAAACCTTTCCCTTGTTCAAAAGCTAGTCAAATCCAACTCTAGGGGGCGTCGCTCATCTCCATTTCCAAGCTGAAGAGCCAGCGTTGTCTGAAGACGTTTCCATGGTCATGTGGCCGGCACAACTAAATGTCAAGGTGCACGGAACACTGCCACCTTTCCACTGAAGCGGTACCTATTTATCAACTTCCAATTTCTTGCTTTCGAACTGCTAGGTTGGCAAGAGCTGGGGCCAGAGACGGGAGCTCACTCCATCACGTGGCACCAGGATCTCGAACTGCTGAGCTACAGACCTTCCGGTCTGCAGCTCAGCGTCTTAACCTCTGAGCCACCGCAGCTCCTAGGTTAGATTAATGAACTGCAAAGTGAACCTCTTGCATTGGAATGAACTCATTGAAGACAAAAGGTGACCTTTAACAAAATTGTCTTGCAGGTTAGAGCATTACCCTGTTCATGCAAAAACAGGTAGGTTGTTGTTATATGCTCCCAGACACAATTAAGTAAGCAACACTATACAAAGGCTTATTCGGTGTCTGGAGGAATCTGCTCTTTAAAGGGTATAAAATGTAATTACTGAGGGCTGCCATCTTATAATTATCTGCATGTGCCTCTATACAATAACAATTTATTTGCTACATTTAAACAGCCAAGCTTTACACAGCTCTGTATCCCTGCACTGTACCTCAGAGTTCAGCTTTCCCCTTCCTTTTAGGTCTCTATGGAAGTTACATCACTGTAGTTTGTTTTAGAGTTCAAAAATACAATACAAGAGAAGGAGGCTTAATTTCTTTGGACAACTTAAATATGCATCAAGAGGTTTATAGACTTTTGACTTTTGGCTGTTAGCAGACATTACTGTGAATTTGCAATCAATACTTCACTGGAGAAAGAAATCACCATTGGTTTGTTTTGGCTCTATCAGATATTGAGGCAATGTACCATTCACTTAATATGGTGTTGATCATTAGATTTATTGGAACATGCCTTCCCTAACCACCTGTGTGAAATTCATTTCAGACATTCTAGAGAAACTGTAAGAGAGGAACATGAGTGTGTTTGTGCTTCCTGTTTCCACATTTCTTGGTCTCATAGAAAGATGTGTATTTTTCTCAAGAGGAGTTGACGAGAACAGTACAATCCTATGCAGAAATTTTCCAGTCCAAGCCCATTGAAGTATAGGATTGCACGATTAGTACTTGCATTGACCAGATATACATCTCCATCCTTTTGGATGGGACATGGAACTTTGGGGGAGAGGAAGCAAACATCTCTTTAGAAGGCTCATTATGTATACTCTGGGCTACCTCCCTGAGGAAGGTTTAGAATGTGAGTTATGTGGGTCTGTGCACTATACTTTCTGATGCAAGAGATATGCAGGCTGAAATCTTGTCATGGTCTAATGTGTTTAAAATGAGAGTATATTTTATTTATTCAGTTATATTGCTCTTGGCTGAGCAGATTCCACTAAAATTTTCCAGCTGTTTAAATCCCTTAAAAAGGGCACTCTTTATATTAAAGGTGTGTGAATATGAAATGAATAAGAATTCATTCTGAAACAGAAAATTAAAAAATAATGATTTCCTTCTCAATATTGTAATATTTCCTTTTAAAAAATAAAATATATCTAATTTAACGACTATAAATCCTAAATTATCAAAGTGCATATTCGCAAGGCAGTGTTTATAAAGGGAGGGACACCTATCTTAAACTGGAATATATATTCCTATGTATGTTACTATTACCATGTACCCTAGGTTATATAGTGGCAAAGAGCCAGTTCAAATATAACTCTGCAAATATACCTCTTTGGGATTAATTCCTGTGGATGTGTCATACAAGAAAAAAGTCCTTAGCTCCATTTCATGAAATATTTTACAGCATATTTCATTGGCAACACTGAGGAAACAAAGTTTACAGGAGAACTTTCTCAATAATAGGGTATAACAAGTGGGGAACCACAAGAAACTTGTGGTAGCAGCTATCCCATTCTCCCACCTCATCTTCTTTCCCTCTCACCATACTTCTCGCACACTCTTTCTTCTTCCTGTCATCCCTTTTCTTACTCTCTCTCTCTCTCTTTCCTCCATGCCTGTCACTTCCTTTCTGCCTTTACCCCATTGCTCTTTCTGTCCCAGTCACTCTCCTGGCCTCCCACCTACTTCCTCCCCCCCACAGTAACAGTGGCCACAGTCACTCTCCAGGAATCACAATGGATTGCTCAAATATAGAGATCAATTCCTCTTAGGGTTGCTAGCTCCATGTTGGGAAATTCCTGGAGATTTGGGGGTGGAGCATTGGGAGGATGAGGTTTGAGCTTGGAAGTGACCTCAGCAGGTATAATACCAAACTCCACCTTTCAAAACAACCATTTTCTCCAGGGGAACTGATCTCTGTCATCTGGAGATCAGCTGTAATTTCAGGAGATCTCCAACCCTCACCTGAAGGTTGGCAACTTTAGTCCCCCTGAAGGAAATGACTGCTTTAGAGGGTGGAGTCTATAGCATTACAGCTGTCTGATAATCTGTCCCTCCCTGCCTCAATTCTTACCATCCTCAGGGTCCACCCCTCAAATATCCAGGAATTTCCCAACCTGGGTTGGCATCCCTATCTCCTTCCCACGCAACATCCAACCTACCTTTATCTGCCCCTCTGTCTTCAGCTTTCAGTCTTCTCCCCCCCTGCAGCATCTACTGTGGAAAACTATGGTCTTTCTCCGCCGTGGGGACGAAAGCAGTTTACATGGGACCCTAAAAGGTCCCTACAGCCTACAGCCAACATGGAAGTTCTCTTGGGTTCTGTTCTCATTAGTATTTCCCCAATCTTTGTTTTTAGTTCAGGAAATTATTAAGTACTCCGTGCCCTTCTTGATTTTATCAAGCTAAAGTTTCTGGCATGAATGCCACTCCTTTAATGAAATAAAATTCTCCTTTCCCTTCTAGATAAAGATTATTATGACTCCAGGTCAGTTCTGGTTACACTCCTGTGCAAATGACTGCTGCTTCAGGGATGCAGTTTAGAAGAGAATATTTTTGTGAGATATAAATCAACCTTCCTTAATTCGACCTTTTTTCCCCTTGTGACAATGGCTCCTATAAATCCAAGTGTGATTTTATTCCTGCCCTTTGGCTAATATTTAATATTGGATAGATCTATCTAGGTTTCACTGCAGGTTAGGGGCAATGAAGATTCAGTTAAAGGCCCCAGGACAGTCTGGTCTTTTGAGTAATGCCATCATATTTTATTCTGTGAAGCTAGACATTTGTGTGGACAGAAACACACACACACACACACACACACACACACTAATGAAATACAAACTCTGCTAAGTTCACTTCAAATATGTAGGCTGTCTTGTGGCAACAAGGTATTAGTTTTGCTTAATAAAGCTATCAGTGGTTGTCATTCAAAGTGCCAGAAATTGCATTCTGCTTCTGCATGGTAGTTTTCAGTTCTTCCTTCCATAAAACACCATATATCTTCTGAATT
>NW_015173677.1:501362-551991 GCF_001447785.1 Gekko japonicus
TGTGGGGAAGTAGACATCCCTTTCTCATGTTCATATGAAGCACAGTTCACTCATGCACAGTGGGAGATATATATTGACCAATGATTCTTTGTTGATTGCATAGCACTCTGTGATTTGTTTGCTATTTACTAATTATGTTGTCATGTGAAGCCATCTGAGATGCTTCCTAACTAAAATTCATCTCCATCTGTACTACAGTGCAAATGTGAAGGCAACAAGTAGCTTTCTGACACAATGGAAAGACGTTCCTAGATATGTGCATGCTCCACAAGATGATTAATTTCTGAAACCAATCCATGTAGGGATGGGCACAAACCAGCTCATGAGCCAAATTTCAGGCCAAACTTGGGACAGGTCAGGGCTCGGGAAGCAATGTTCAAGGAATACATGCTCCCCAAACATTTACTGAACTTTGGCCTGTTCGGTTCTGCTTTCATGGCTGGTCGATCTCTCTTCACAGGCTCCCTTGCACTGCCCCTTTAAACAGGCTGCACCAAGGAGCCTGAGAAAGCTGGGCTAGCAGAAAGGAGGGGGTGAAATGTTCCCTGGGAGGCACTTCATCCACATATTTAACCTTCTGGTTTTACTCCCCCCTTTGAAGCAGTGGGGAGCAAAACCAAAGGGTTAAATGGCTGGTTATCGGTGGGGTCTGCAGCTCAGCTGTTAGGTTTAAATGGCTTCCAGCAATATAACCCTTTGGTTTTGCTCCCTGCCACTTTGAAGTTGACTTTTTACAGTTCTACAGGGCCTGCAAGACAGAGCTCTTCTACCAGGCATTCAACCAAGGAGCCACGCCTAATAACTGAAAAACTGTGTCCTGGAACTACCATCGGCAGACTGTGCTCCGCCGGCATAAACAGACTAAGATAATAGTTCTAACATCCGTGCTGACTTTATTCCCACTATGACTGATCTTTTACTATGTTTCACCATCACTATGCAATTCTGTTCACTAGTACTTTATGAATGGTTTTATAAATGTTTTGTTTTATGTGTTTTAATTTTTATGTAAGCCACCCTGAGCCTGCTTTGGTGGGGAGGGTGGGATATAAATCGAATAAATAAATAAATAAATAGCTGCCAGCAAGCTGGCAGAGTAGGAACTCATAGCTGAGTCTGCCAGATTCTACTCCAACCACTATACCACACTAGCTCTAATTCATCTGTTAAGTCACTTGCAAGTACCTTTATTATTAAATAGTACCCATACTAATTAATTGGTATAGCTCTGTGCATTCATATTTAATCCTTTAACTCTAGAATGAGATATTCAAAGAAGCCCTATTTTGGCAAGGTTTTGGTGTGATTATATTTCTGGATTTGAATAACTGCAACCTGAGGAGAGAAATAGAGAGCGAGATGTAAGACATAGCAGAACAAACTGGCCTGTTAAAAATGAGATGACATCATTAATAGCAACCAGCATGGTGTAGTGGTTAAGAGAGGTGGACTCTAATCTGGAGAACCAGGTTTGATTCCCACTCCTCCACATGAAGTCTGCTGGGTGACCTTGGGCCAGTCACAGTTTGAAGGAAAGGTGATTGTAAGCCACTTTGAGACTCCATAAGGTAGAGAAAAGCAGGGAATAAAAGTCAACACTTCTTCTTTGTAGCATGCACATACGTTTAATTTAAATCTGTCAGAGGATATGAAACTGAAGGCAGCTGAGACAGACTCTCAGCCATGCATATCTGGAAATTGGTTCAATTAAATTCAGTAGGATCTATTCCAAGTATGTGTGCACATGACTGCAGCTTCAGGTACATAAAAATTAGGATACTTTTTCTTGAAAAAGTGAACAACCAATGGTTAAAATGGAGCCAAAAAGCCCAAGCAATGGCCTTGAAAACATGCAAGGGTCCATGCTGCCTAGCAAATCTTGTTGAATGCTCTAGTAAAATGATGCTATTTATAACTAGCTTCATAAATGCTGCTCCTGACTGTGAAAAATCTGAGACCCAAGAGGAATATTTTTAACAGCAGGAAAAGTACCAGTGTTATTTTAAAACTGGAGCTGGGGGAGGTTGGAAGAAATTCCCTGCCAAGAAAACATATAATGCTTTGGAGACCTTTGCAAACCACAAAGGAACTGTTAAAAAATTAAAGCAGTAACTAGAGATTTCAAAAAGAAACAAAAGTGAGCTCCAGTCTTCCCCCCCCCCCAAAAAAAACCTTGAGAATGTGCACTTGAATGTCAGGGGTCTCAAAACAGCACATTTGGCCATTGAGATAAGGTTGCTTAACTTTAACAATGAAATAAAAAGTCATAATAGGGTTTGCAGTGGTTAAAACCCTATTACGCTCTGTGCAAATCACACAAAGTGTGTTATACCAGGTAAAGATTTCCCTTGCTCAAAAGCCAGTCGAATCCGACTGGCTTGGGGGCGGTGTTCATCTCCGTTTCCAAGCTGAAGAGCCAGCGCTGTCCAAAGACATTTCCGTGGTCATGTGGCTGGTACGATTAAATGCTGAGGTGCATGGAACACCGTTACCTTCCCACTGAAGCAGTACCTATTTATCTACTTGCAATTTCTTGCTTTCGAACTGCTAGGTTGGCAGGAGCTGAACTAGGGTCTTGAACTGCCGAACTACAGACCTTCCAGTCTGCAGCTTAACGTCTGAGCCACTGCAGCCCCTGTTATATCAGGTACTCCAGGCCTTTCTGTTTTAATGACAAGAGATTGCAGGATGATTTAGTTGTCAGAGGATTCACTCCTATGTAAATGCCATTGACTCTTTCCTGTATGAACATGTCTTCATCATAAGTCCTTGTTTTCTGCGAGTGCACAACCTGCCCACATAAAGATGTTCTTACTAAATTCCATCTCCACCATCTTGCCCTGTTTTCCCCCCTGTCCTCACCCAGGTTTCTTTCGTGATCTGTTACCATCTTTCAACTATCATCCTTTCCTCTTCTTCTTAGTTGCACACTCTGCCTCTGCTTCTCTCCTGTTTCACCACCTGGTTGCTCCTAAGTTGTATGAACTGGCTGTTTTCTCGGTTTGACCCCTACCTAGCCCAGGAGTTTGTCAGGTCTTCACAGAGTATTTACATTGGATACTAATTTATTTTTTAAAAAATAACCCCACTGATAGCTAAAAAGAATTCATCACCTGCTAGTTGGTCATGCTCATCAACACCCTGAAAGCTATCCAGAAAAGATGAACATGAACTGGTTCTCCTTTAAGTACATAGAAAAACATAGTGTCATGTTAAGATAATCAGTCTTAACTGAAAGAATGTGACAAGTTTGTATGATAAACTATGCACTCTGGAAATCAGTTGAGAAAGAGAGTTGACTAATATCTGGGATTTCAGCTAGAAAACACCACATGTCACAGAGCTGCATGTTTTACCATATGAGGTTTTATAGATGATAGATGGAAATAGTATTTCTGGAGGCAGGGTTTCCAGTAACAGTATGCATGTCCTTTCCCTTCTCTTCCCAATTGATTTATCCCCCCCCCATTGTTAGCCAGTATTACCCTATGTAAACCAAGCACACTTATCCCCTCTGATTGAATAGAAAAGTAAAGCCTGTACTTAATTATTTCCTATAGATGTCAATGGAGCTTTACTAGTTGGTGTAGTATTAGGTAACTAAAAGCTAAATTTGCTGACCATCATATCAGGGTTGTGCAATGCATTCAGATATGCCTGAGCCAAAATTAAACCTGAAATTCCCAGTTCAATTGTCCATTAAGTATATCTAAAATGACCCCAAACACTCCAAAAATATCAGGTTGATAAAAATGTATCTCCCAGAAGTTGGGGCATATTTGGGGTTCTGTACTGGCAGCAGGAGCAGCAAGGAAGCAGGGAACACACCCTAGCTGGTCTATGGCACACTGACCCTTTTAAACACCCTTTACATTTTAATGGGCCATAATTTTCAATGGGTGGCCAACTTGGCCTCCAGAAACTAGAGGTCTATTGCCCATTGGAAATAATTGTTCCTTAAGAGGTCTTTAAGACCAACTGCCTATCCAGGGGAATAGGAGTTATCAAGGTGGGGGGAGGGAGAGAAAGTACTCCATAATTAGATTTTAAAAAACTGGATCTTAAAGGATTTTAAAGGCTACAGCAATTCCTTATCCCATCTGTGGAGCACTCATCCTCTCTGTTTCTCCCTCCTCTTTCTTCCATCACAATACTTGCTGGATCAGGGGAAGGCAGTGTGATTTCATTTTTTTAGAGAGTGATTTTCGGGTTCTGACATTCAAAAACCTGAAAAATATCCCTAAAATGGATTTCCAGACTGGTATCAGCACTCCTGATATGTCTGGATGATAACAATCATGTTATTTTCTGTTATTTTAAATGAGCAATGTATTTATGGTTGTAACTTTGTGTTCTTTGTTCAAATGGGATGATATTCTCAAGATTGTATCCCGCACTCAAGGGACCTCCCGCTAGAACTGAATTTCAAGCAGCTTTCAGAAAAAGTTCCACATTATGAACAATGAAAATAAGTCTTCTATATGTATGGACTATCTCCCCTGGCAACCCTAAGCACAGTATGTTGTAGTGCCAGACTAGGCCTAGAGGACCCAAGGTTCAAGTTCCTGCTTGCCATGAAAATGACCAGCTGTTCTTGAGCCAGACATTCTCTTACAGCCTAGCCTATCTATTATGTAGGCTTGCCAAGTCCCCCCGGGGGGCGGGGGTTTCCCACTGCCGGCGGATCGGGCCCCGGGGGGAGCCCCACCCGGACGTGCGCGTCACCTGGAAGTGACGTGATGACACCGGGCACGCGGGGGGCGGGGTCACGGTCATCCGAGGGAAAACTCTATGTACTTCAAGGAAATACCTGCTATTCATTTTGTCTGCATGAGTCTGAAACGGAAAGCCAGTGCCTCAGTATCCCTAGATCTTTGCACCTCCTTAAAAGGGGGGACTAGCAAAGGACTTGCCAGTGTAAAAGACTGCATTATTGAGAATTCATTCTGAACTGCTGTACTTGTTCCCTATCTCCTTAGAGCTACAATAGCCTCAATCAATACAGTTATTGGTTCCCATACTCTGTTGTCAGTGGTGGTCTTGGCAAGCTGGAGGTATAGCTTCCTTGGCTGCTATTAGCTTAGCTTTTCTGACATCAAAGGGGAACTGATTGGCATCAGGAAGCAGATAAGTATTTAGAAGTTGATTGGAAACCTTAATATTTCAGCTCGAAGGTCCTTGAGCAGCTTTTAAAAATGTAACTCTCTGTAGATTAATGGGAAGGATGGATGCTGCCTGGAGTTTCCAAAAGTAAGATAAAAATGTAATACATAAATGATATAAAATACTTCTATAGCTGTACGCTTTTAAGTCAGAGCTTCCTAAAGTAAATTGGTTGAATGTTTTTGTTTAAGTACTGAGAGAAGAGGCAATGATCCAGAAGGTTTTTCAACAGAACTGGACTATTGCTATGTAACGTGTGAGTCACATGGCTACTGCAAGAAGGCAGCTACTGCAGCCTAATAGACCCCCCCCCCAATTCTTAACCCTAGTATGCATAATAGGTTTAGGGGCTGTTGCATGATAATGAACACATGTCTTTTGCCATAAATTTGTTTATATTTTAAAAACATCTATCCTGATTTTGGCTAAATGAATCCCAAAGGGGCAGTCAATAAACCAACTTAAAACTATAACACAGCAATTCAAAATAAAATCACAACCAATAAATCTTTTTAGAGTCTGGAAAAATCAGAAGAAACCCCAGATACATTTAGAGTTAACTTAAATAAAATGCAGACAAATGTCTGGTGAAAGAGGATAGGTTTGAAGGGCTAGAGTCAACCAAGTCTTTCTATTTGGAAGAACAGAGATTCTGATGTTATGAATGATTATGCAAACAGGTTGGTCATCAGTGACTTCATCCATTTGTTAATAAAGAACATTTTTACATGACTAGCATGTGACCTCATGCAAAAATTACACAGACAAGATGGTAATATAAAGATAAAAGGCAACAATATTACATTTTACAAAGTACATAGGCATATATAATTTCAAATTTCAGATACTGTAACAGATGTCTCGGCTTAAGAAAGTAGACATATTTAATTGATAGCTGTTCTCCAGCATACTTTTACAGAGCTAAGGAGACTCATCTCAGAATACTAGATCTGTCTACAAATTCAAGTGTCTCAGCACGCTCAGGCTTCATGTGACCTTTGTATGGAATAGAAACCAGCTGTCTCTTGACATGCTTGAACAGGAGAGGAGCATAAGCATCAAATTTGAAAGGATGAAAAATTAGATAGAAAACAGAAGTTAAGAATCAAGTATGAGGTGGCAAAAAAGGAAAACCAGAAAGAAATCGTGGTGATGCATTAAATGCTTTTCTTCTTCTTATATCATTAGTAGAGGCGTTCATAATGAAATTCCCAAGCTGAAGATACATGTGGAATCACTGGTTCATGTCAGTACAGTAATTATCTGGAACTAGGATGCAAATCTGAGGTTGTTAATATAATGAAACCCCCTTTCCTGAAACAATTCACACACCCCACCAGTTTGGGAGCTTACATAAAATGCAGCATGTGCTCATCTTTTTCTTTGATTCCATTGATTTCCTGGACAATGGCATTTCTTCATTCCAATCTGATCCTTGCAAACTAGGTGAACAGAGCACTCCCAGCCAATCACTTTTGGAGACAAGCTGCAGAAAGCTGCCACTCTCCATTGCCCCCTTGTTTGTGGAGATGGGACCCTTTCCCCCTCTGCAAGTAGGATGGCTGGGGACACCTTGTTTGAGGGCCCCTAGAATTTGGACCCTTATTCCAATTTTCTTGAAACTTGGGTGGTCTTTTGGGCCCTCACTCTCCTGCAATTGTGGTGTCATTTGGATGAAAAACAGCCACTCCAGCTCCCCCTGAAAATCCTCTATTGGCAATAATAGCAAAATGTCCATCCAGCCTCCCACCCTTCTTTCAAGGGATAGAGACTTTTCCCCTCTGAAAATACAGTGCCTGGGGGCACTTTGCTTGAGGGTCATCAAACTGGAACCCTTGGTCCAATTTACTTGAAACTTGGATGGTCTTGAGGGGACAGGCACCTCTCCCTCCCTTGCAATTTTGGTGTAATTTGGTTGAAAAACAGCCCGTCCAGCCCCTCCCCCATGGTGTTTTTTTCTTGCCAGTCAGTCACTGTAAGAGCAGGAAAATGAAATCAATGCAGAGAGGTTTTGCCACCTCCCATAGGAATCAGTGGAGGGAACTGCACCAAGAGGCATCTGCTCCAGGGGTCTGTAAAACTGACCTTGGTCCAGATCTCAGTCAAATCTTAAATAGTCTTCCTACCTGGTGTTTTAAGAAATGTTGTGCTATTAGAGTTTTGATGCTAAAACTGCCATTTTCATGGTGCAAAAAGGGGCTGTGAAACAATACTTCCATTCATTCACATTTTTTACATCTGTTTGCAGTCATTGTTGCCTTGGCCACTGGTGTTAGCCTTTGGTTGTGAACTGATTTGCATGCTAATTTGCAAGAGTTTTAAAGCCCAAATTCTGGATGATAATGTGCATAAATGCCTGGCTTTAAAAATTCTGTTGGAGCTCAGACTTATTAGCAATTTTAACATGTTCAGTGTTGCCAGCCTCCACTGAACATGTTAAGGAGCCTGGAGATCTCCTGGAATTACAATTCATATCCAGACTATAGAGAACAGTTACCCTGGAGAAAATGTCTGCTTTGGTTGATGGACTCTCCAGCATTATACCTCATTGATGTCCCTTCCCTCCCCAAACCACACCAACCCCACCCACCCCCAAATCTCCAGGAATTTCCCAAGCTTTATTTACCAACCTAAGTGTACCTGTGTACAGGCTGGGTTTTCTCTGCACAGAGACTATGTACCCTGATACTTTTATGAATACTCTCATAATTTGGTTGCCCATATCTAAAGTAATATTTCTCCAAAGGCATGAAAAT
Source organism: Gekko japonicus (assembly GCF_001447785.1). Taxonomy (NCBI): domain Eukaryota; kingdom Metazoa; phylum Chordata; class Lepidosauria; order Squamata; family Gekkonidae; genus Gekko; species Gekko japonicus. The sequence continues at coordinate 509,282 of NW_015173677.1, forward strand.
GGATTTTGATTGATGCAAAAAATATTGTTGAATTTATCCTGTCTTTCCTTAGAGGAGCTCAGAGGAACTTGTCTAAGGTTCTTCAGTGAACTTCATAGTTTAATGGGGTAATAATAATAATAATAATAATAATAATAATATCTTTTGATTTATCGATCACTCAGTCCTGCAGAGCTGCTGGCTCTGAGCGATTTACAGTTACACAAGTTTTCACAAGGGACTAACAATGAATCATAGGGGGTAAGGGAGGAACACATATAATTCTTTAAATCACACACATTTGCAGCCGACGGAGATTTTGTTCAGCATTAGGCTTCAGACGTGTTCCGGATGGCATTCACTTTCAGCTTGGTTTGATGACGTCAGTTCTTCCAGGACTGCTTTGAGTCGTAGTGCCACACTGCCACCGCCTGGCCAGATTGGCCCATCACAGGCTTCTTAATGCTGAAGAGGTCTTTTTTCCAGAAAAAGAAGAAAAAGAAGAAGAAGAAATTGGATTTATACTCCGCCCTTCACTTGGAGTCTCAGAGCGGCTTACAAACTCCTTTCCCTTCCCCTCCCCACAACAGACACCCTTTGAGGTGGGTGGGGTGAGAGAACTCTGACACAAACTGCTCTTTCAGGAACAGCTGTGCCAGAGCTTGTGACTGACCCAAGGTCACATCAGCAGGTGCAAGTGGAGGAGTGGGGAATCAAACCCGGTTCTCCCAGATTAGAGTCCGCACACTTAACCACTACTGCTTTTAAATATACTACCCTAGCTACTACATCTATGTATCCCCCCATATCAGCAATGGAGGAGATGGAACTGAACAAGAAGACCTAATGTTTGGAACAAATGCTGATCTGCATCAGCTCTTAAGAACATAAGAACATAAGAGAAACTAATGTTGGATCAGGCCAATGGCCTATCTAGTCCAACACTCTGTCACACAGTGGCCGAAAATACCAGGTGCCATCAGGAGGTCCATAAGTGGGGCCAGGACACTAGAAACCCTCCCACTGTTGCCTCCCCCCAAGCATCAAGAATACAGTGCATCACCTGCCCCAGCCTGTGAGTTCCTATCTATATGCTGTGGCTAATAGCCACTGATGGACCTCTGCTCCATATGTTTATCCAGTTCCCTCTTGAGTGCCCTTGAGTGCTACTTCCCACATTTTGTTTTCCCACACTACACTGTTCTAGACAATGGAATTATCTGTTCAAAAAGAGGACATAACGCTATAAACAAAAAGAGAAGATTAATTACTACTACTTAATAAAGTAATATTGAAAGGGTTTTTTTCAAATACAACACTGAAGTTTAATAATTAAAAAAACCCTTCTATACAGACTAGATTTACATGGTTTTGGCTTAATTGCTAAATATACTGGGTATAGAAGTATAATACCATAGAACCGGCACAATATTTCTGCAATGTTCTTTTATTTAATTGCATGCAAATGTGATACATTGTTCAGTAGACCATTGTGGAATTTCATGTTCCATGTGGAAGTATCAGGAACTTCCAGAACAATGGTACTGTGATTCTACTACTTTTGGTATGACCACCATGAAGCTTCTCTCATTCCCGTCTTACATAGTTAGATGTGAGACAGAACATCTTCTGTCTTATTTCTAGTATTTTCTCTGAAAACAACTGGAAACTGTGGTTCTATTAAACACAGATGTCTGAGTGCCAAGGCAAAGGAGCTGTCTGCAAACCAGCTCAAACAATTTTTGAGATCTTATAGTTTTTTAAAAAATGTTCAGCTGAAAGCCACTGTAATAAATCTCTATTTGTGAAGTTTATAAGCTCTCATTTGAGTTTTACTCATTTTCTGCTGTTTAATCTTACTCTTGTTTTGAAAAGAACTGACAGTATTGTGCATCCGCCCAGAAGAAAGATTCAAACCCCAGAGGCTCCAAACCATTTGACAACAATTGACAAAATAATAGTCTTTTGGCTACATTGTCAACCATCATTTATGTGAAGGTCTACGTGGTTTCACCCAAACAGGTAAATAGCCTATGTTATGGTTACTGTCTGTCATTTATCTGCAAATACAATCTTTACAGAAGCAGCATTGCCAGAAAGAAAGATTTCTGCTGAAATAATAAGTTGTTGACTTTCTTTCCGTGACTAAGCTATGTGAAAAGTAATAACTCTGTCATTGCTATGCCAATTAAAATGTGATGGTTATATTAAAGGTTAGAAGCATGGCCGAGACTCACCTGTGCTGTCATTTGCAGTTTAGGAGGGGGAAGAGGCTGGAAGGAGGGCAGTTTGGCTGCCTCGTGTTGCCCTCAGGCTAGGTAGGGGCGGGATTGTCTGCTGCTTCATCAATAAGCCATGTCAACCATGTGCTGGGGGCAGGGCGGGATGCGTAACACCTATTTAAACAGCCCCCTATGGTCTGCTCAGCCTCTGCATTTCCCTCTCTCTGGCTTCTTTAATCTGAACTCCTCAAGAATAATTATTTTGATCATGTGCTTTTTTGCAAGGCCAGCAAGTTCCTTCACATCTTCGATTTAAAGGGCCATCAGCTGTTCATTAGCCCCATCAGCTGTTGGGCTGCAAAGCTTTTAAAGATGCATTTCTTGCCTGCATGTAGCTAGCCAACTTCTTTTTTATTTTCTTTGTCCTGGTAGCTGGTCTTAGCCTTTTTTTGCAAATGGCAGAGGAGTGCTCCGGAGATCTTTGTTTCGGTGGCGCTTTCCAGCGGGCTGCAAAGGTAGGGAGGCCACATCGGCAGGGCCCTCTATGGTAGCGGGGTTTCTCTCTTGTGTCATAGTTTTGGGGATTCTATTGTGGCTTGCTTAAATCTTCACAGGCTCCATGTGAAGGAGGCATCTGGCCTTCCTGGGGACTGTGTTGGAATATGTAAGTATTCAGCATGTGTGAAGCATGGATAACAATGTAAATAGATCATGCCAATCTAAAGTGACAGGTGTCAGAGTAACTGTCAGTCCAGGAGACCAGAGCAAACCGGTTCTGGCTGGTGCAATGCTGATGTCTTATCAGAGTGACTCAGCAGTGATATGATTGGTCGTAAAGTGTATATAACTGTAAATGTTCTGTACATTGTGTGCTGACTTGAATGTTGACTGCTTGGCGAAGCACTTTGACGGCGAGAGCTGTGTCTTGTAAATAAACTGCACTGTATATAGTTAACCACTAAACCTGAGTCTGTGTGGTGACTATAGTGGGACTTCAGCAGGGCACAATTGGACTGCTACAATCCAACGGTGACCTGGGGATGCAAGGAGCGCACTCCGCGACAGACTGTGCCCTTGCCTTGGCCGGCTATTTAATCAGTAAATAAATCCTGACTTGCTTTAAGCTCTTGGTCTTTAGCATTCTTTGCCCACTATTTTGTGACACCACTAATTTTTTAAAATAAAAGGTGCCTGAGTGCAGCTTTAATTCAAAGCTATATATTCTATTGCTGCCGCCCTCCCCCAGCCAGAATTACGAGACAGACAATGGTTTGGAATAAAACAAGGGCCACTTTATTAACTATTTTACAGAACATTGCAGCAATGACAACTAAGCAAGCATGGAACAGGCAAGGCAGGTGTCACTCCCTGACCAACCCCCTTGCCCTTGAAAGGAGGGTTACCCAGCTCCGGTCCTGAGCCAACTCTCTGGCTCGTGACCAGCAGCCCAGCAAACTGGTTGCCCCCTAGGAGCACCTACCCCTGAAGCCTTCCAACTTGCAGGGAGGAGCCTGCTCTAAAAGGTTCCCAGAGGTGATCACCATTCCCCACCCAGGACCCTAGAATCCGAAGGCAGTTCCTGATGACCCCCTGTTCCCTAACGGGATATGCCGAAAGGTGCTGACCAGTTCTGTTTTCTTGCTTGCACAAACCTGCCACAGACAATGCTCCCCATTCAGCATCCTAATGCTGACCTAATCCCTTGCTGCAAGTCCTGCAAAAATATCCTGTTGCCCTTGTCAGAGAAATGCACCCTGTCAGCCCTATACAGGTCCGGAAACATGACCCATATATTGGGGTGTGGCAAAAACAGCCCCAACCCAGCATCCATGCCCTTTCTCAGTTGCCTATTAATTTTACGTCTGGCGTGGTCAATACACCTGGAGTCCCCCAAGTTCTGCCACACCTGGCGGGGCAGTATGGCTGACCATACTATCTGCATGTCAGGCCACCTTAGTCTTATCCTCACAAGGTCAGCCTCAGCTTGCAACACAAGGGCCTTGCCCTTCATCAGACCCAGGTCATTGCCCCCCAAGTGTATTACCAGGACGTGAGGAGGAGGCCCCTTCCTCTTGTCAAATAGCAGGGGAAGGAGCACGGGCCATCACATGCCCCTCCTTCCCAACCATTCCACATTTGCCCATTCAATGAGGCTAAGCTGAGAACCACTGGATGTCCTCCTGGCCCGATGAGCTGCCCAGAAGACCATGCTGTGGCCACAGATGGTGACCCTTTGTCGTGCCCCATGGCCTGCAGCATCTGTAAGAAGAATATCATTAATAACCCAAATGTAACCCTATGTGATATTAAACAGCGCAATTTCGGACGTATCCTTTGTAGCAGCGTGATTTCCAGTGACCTATCCACTGAATCTCACTACCCATGTACCCCATGGCAGCGGCCGTTGAAATGGCCCCTATCCGGAAAGAGTGGGTTCCAAAGTGAACCCCACCCAATCCCAAACGAGCCACTGCCTTCTGTGCCAGGCTCCAAAATTGAAACTTAGTGAGGGGAGTGCCATCCTTATGTTGGAATAGGTAGCCCTGGCCCTCTCCTCTCAAGGCTAAGTAATGGCTTAAATCCACCACTGGGCATAACTTGACTTCTGCACAGCGTCCAAGCTCTATAACCTTCCCTTTACCACGCTGGTCAGTCTTTGACCGGCGCAGCCTAATTCCAACTTTGGAGTCTGGAATGGAAATGTACCGCTGTTCAAGTGCTAGGCCTGAAACATCCTGCCGAGAGCCGGCAACGAGTTCGCCGATCCAAAGTGCCCCCCCAAAGGCAACCAGTGATGCTGCATGAAACAGTGCGACCTCATAGCCATCAGCGCACAACGTGTGCCACTGAGCCTTGAGCCCCCTCAATATTGCCGGGGTCAAAGGTTCTCTGGTGTCAGCTACTATGCCGCTCTCCCTGGACCAGCCCTCAAGCAACTTCCGAATACGGAAGTCGCTCATCTTGTCTATATAGCCAGACACCTTGCTGGCATATGCCAGCAAAGACAGCTTGGCCCTGATGGAACGTGCTGACAGGCCCTCAGCTCCACACAAAATTGCATTAAATGAGGAACAGGTATGGGCCAAACTTGCCGCAGGCCTGCTCCCTCCCTGAATGCCAGGAATTGTTTACCTGCCCTCATATAAGCTCTGCATGTGGAAGGGGCAAGAGCCAAGCTCATCGCCCTGTTGGCCTCAGCCCACCAATCTGCCACACCTCAACCAGCATGTGCACCGGGAACTGGTCGGCTTCTGGAGCCAGCTGACGGAATCTCTCCATCTGTTTTCGAGAGAGAGCATCAGCAACACTGTTATTGACTCCTGGAACGTGCCTAGCCTTGAACATTATATTGTTATGCAAACATTGAAGACTGAAAGCTCTGACTAGAGCCATGACCCTGGGGGACTTAGACGTCAAGGAGTTAATTACATGTACTGTGAACATGTTGTCGCACCAGAAGTGGACAGTGTGATTGGCAAACTCCCATGACCAAATCCACACTGCTGCGACAATCAGAAAAAATTCCAGGCAGGTGAGGTCTTTGATCCACCCTGCCTGGAACCATTCCTTCGGCCAGTCCCCAGCACACCAGTGTCCCTGGAAATATACTCCAAAGCTGGAGGAACCTGCAGTGTCAGATGTAACCTGCAGCTCCCCTTCGACTAGGAGGTCCTCATGCCAAAAGGACATCCCATTGTATGAACCCCAAAATTGCTTCCATACAAGGAGGTTGTCCCGTATCCCCTTGGTGACCCTAGTCCTATGATGGGGAAGACGTAGACCCTTCATAGACTCACACAGTCTCCTAACAAAAGCCCTGCGGGTGCCACAACTTTGAATGCAAAGTTGAGGTGGCCGACCAACTGCTGCAACTCCAGCAAGGTTATCTTATTCTTCACCCTAGCTGTGTCAATTAATGCCTGCAGCGCAGTTAATTTATACACTGACAATCTACAAAGCTGCCCCACTGTGTTAATTTCTATTCCCAGGAAAGTCAAAATGGGGAAAGGGCCTTCGTTTTTTTTTCTGGGCAAGAGGAACTCCCATCTCCCTTGCTAGACTGATGAAGCTGGACAGCAAAAACTCACATTGACCTGTACCCATCTTTCCTGCCAATAAAAAATCATCAAGGTAATGGGCCGTACTGCTGAGACCCGTCCTGTACCACAAGGCCCATTCCAAAAAGGAACTGAAACTCTCAAAAGCAGCACAGGACACTGAGCACCCCATTGGAAGGGCCCTATCCATGTAGAATTTGCCCTCAAACGCAAATCCCAGGAGCTTGAAGTCGGCTGGGTGGACAGGGAGGAGGCGGAAGGCTACCTTAATGTCACATTTTGCCACTTCTACTCCCCTTCCACAGCTGCACACCACCCGTAGGGCCGATCAAATGATGTGTACCTAACAGAACTTAACTCCTCTGGTATCACATCGTTCACTGACTCCCCACGTGTGTAGGACAAGTGGTGAATGAGGTGATATTCTCCAGGTGCCTTCTTCAGCAGAACTCCCAATGAGGAAATCCTCAAATTGACAACTGGGGGGGGGGGAGGAAAAGGACCAAGGACTGTACCTTCTGCACTTTCCTTGGTAATTTTCTCCCTAACTATTTGCTCCATACCCTGCACTGATTTCAAGTTAGGAGCCATGTACGGAGTCCTACATCCATGGAAAGGTATCCTAAACCTCAATATGAAACCTTCCAGGAGGTAAATGCTATCCCGTTGGTTCGGGTAATCCCGCAACCAATGCTCCAAAACTTTTATCTTAATTGGGCTAGGTTCCTTTGTCAGGAGGGGGTTGTAGCCACCACCTCCTCCAGAGTGCTTGCAACCTCTACCGCCTCCCTGACCCTTCGGCTTGGGGCAGTTAGAGAATGCGTGGGGGCCTGCACACAATGGACACTCATGTCAGGAGGAACATGACTTCCGACTACATGTCCCATGGGAGGTAAACTCCCAGCAAAGCGGGCGTCACTGAACCGCCTGCCCCACCTAGGTGTGGGTACCCAACTAGCTTTGTGGCCTACACACAGAATGACCACTATTCGACCTCTCACCCCGATGTCTTAATTGTGGACATAATCTGCAACCATAGGTCCGGGTGTATCCGATCCCATCTCATGGCCGGATTCATGGTCGCGCGCATATGAAACTCTTCGTCGTACTGCGACCATGCCGGGCTTGGGAAGTCAGTGACTGCCTTATAAATAATGTCCATGTATTGGAGCAGCACAACTGCTCTCCATGGATGGTGCCTAACAATCACTGTTGTGTATATTAAGAACCCTGGGAACCAGTTTGCCCAAGTTCTATCAAGCACCTGCCTCTTCAAGCATTCCTTCTCCCGCTCATTGAGGTCCTCCTTGTCTTTCCCCCTAATTCACGGTATAATAATGCAAATACATCTACATATTCACCCTTAAGGATTTTCTCCTTAGTAGCGGTGGAAAGGTGATCACCCAGGGGCACCGCCGAATCACCGGATGGTATGGCCCCTGCTGACACCATATCATATGAAATAACACCAGGGTTCTGAATTCCCATGCCTGGGTGTTGATAGCCCCATCCTGGCCAAGTCCCCGGAGGAGGCAGTGGAGTCCTACCACCCCATCCTGGATAATATGACCAACTAACAGGTGGTGTGTGTGTAGCGGACCCAGCGGAACCCTGAGAGCAGGGGCCCCAGCGGTTTCATCCTTCCCTGCCTTCCCTGTGGTTGTCTTATACATCTCCACCTGGAGCTCCTCAGTGCTATAATTATCTTTGCTATTGTACTGATCTTAGTTTATCATTGTATAAAATCAGTTAATTATGAGATATAATAAATAAATACAATAAAGCAGGAGGGAGGATGAGCCTGCATGCTTGCATCTCTGGGTCTGGGGACCCCAGTAAGGCTATTCAGTGATATGCTCAGTTTGGTGGCTGTCATGGGGCCCTCACCCTCAGATGGCAAGGCAAACATGTAGAGGCTTGCCATTCCCTGTTGCTCCCCCAGCAGGCAGTCTGAGTGGATGACTAATGTAATTGGCCTGCCAGCAGGTAGCCCAATACTGAATCTGTGGCCCATGCTGTGTGAATGCTGTGGTCACCTTTTTTTCCCAGTGATGCACTTGGGTTCATTATTCCACTTTGTCCCCTTGCTCCCTCCCTCCCTTGCCCCTAGGACCACAAGGTATGAATAAAAATGCTGCTTTAGAAATAAAAGTTGTTTCTCTTCATTTGTGAACACTGAACAGATTTTCACTCAGGTAAAATGACATGTTACAGTAAACACAGGATCCATTTCTAAACATACCTATGCGATGGCATTGCTGTGTTGCCCCTGCTTGTAAGTCTTGTTTGTTGGAAATATGTGTGTTGCAAGGTCTAAAATTCAGTCATTATAGGGTTAATGTGCTTACCTTTTGTGCTGCTGTTTACACTGACCTGGAAGGGAACCTGGCAGAAAGCCAATGGGAAGAAAGCCCGGGAAACTGGAGTCTATTTACTCACAATCATTGGTTAATGTACAGGTCAAGAAGAAGGAAGAATCTCCATTACTAACCATGTGGTCAGTCTGTCTGTTGTTGTGCTTGTAACAGCAAGGATGTAATCTCAAGTGTTTGTTGTCTTGTAGATCTCCCGTGTACCTTTCCCTTTAGAAATAAAGATTTTTACATAGAAAGAAAATGCCTCCTCTCCAGTGAACAAAGATCCATTGCAAGCTCTGAATATTTAATTATTTTTACCAAATTTTCCAACATTGTTATTATTCTTTCAGTTATTCTTTCAATGGAGAAGAGGGAAATCCAAAAGAGGAACATTTGGAATGTTATTAACTGAAAACTAACAAAAAGAGGAAGGGAAAATGTTGTATGATGTTTGTCTGAAATCAGAGAGCTGAGCAAACTGGAAGAAAGAAAACATTCATTTTTCTGATGTATGAACCATATGGTCTTCTGTAGCTCAGTCTTGAAAGTATCTGTACTATAAACATCTGATAAGTCCAAGTTAAAAAGATATCACAAGATGACTTTCAATGTATCTGTTTATAAATGCATTCAAGTTATACTTGCCAAGTTATTCCTAATTAATTATAACTAATGTGCCAAGACCACCCATGCTGATCACCTTAAGACCTCAGCATTTTAGCTCAAAACTGCAGCTAACCTACACCTCTGTGAATTATTTTGTGTTATTTATCACTTTTAGCCAAATAATGAAGAGAATTACAACAATGCATGGGGCAGAGTCCATATGAAGAGCTGCATTCCAAAACCTAATGTTTTCTGCTTTCTGTACTTTTGGACCTAAAGGTACAGATGTCTCCTAAGAGTTACAATTGTGAATACTGACTACTATCTAAGCATAGTCTGTGAGAGTTTACCAAAGTGCTTTCAAACAGATCTTTCCCCCATGTATGCTGTCAAAGAAACTGGACCACTGTAGTGAGAGCAATCAGTCACAGAGCCCCTTCACTGGACTGCTGACTGCCACACACACCCCTTTTCAGTCCCCCCCCTTAACCAGTGGGCAGGTGGGATAGGCCGCATCTGACACCATCCTGGATTTGGAGGGTTTGCTTTACTGAAAGTAGGGTGAGTTATCCCTCCCTTTGCCATTTGATTCCCTTGGCAGAAACCAATTTTATTACAAGGAGAATGACCTGGCTCAGCCACCAAGCCTGAGAAATACATCGAGGGTTCCAGGTCTTTGAGTGTAGCAGGAGACCCATTGGATGGCAGAAGGAAATTCCCTGGTAAAATGCAGACTCAATTGCATCTCCAGTGTGATTATGTCACTTCCCGCATCAGGTGATGCTCTAGCATACACACCAAACTCTGGTTAAATATAGTGTTCTGGGCGAATACTAAAGAATTACCACCAGCATGTTGATGTGATTTCCAAGCTATGCTGGAAGTGATGTCATTACCCTGGGCAAGCGGATCACACCCCCAACTGTAAGTCCCTGCTGCCCCGTTTCTCGCTGATTGCCCAGCCATGTACCAGTAAGTTTTGAAAAATTGTCAGATTAATTTAAAATAGAAAAGCCCCCCAAACTATGAACTAGTGAACAGCAGGACCTGCATTATCAGAGCTACCTCTTACACTACAATCATAGGACCATTGACTTTGATGGACTTAGAAGTGTTAACACTGTTTAGGCTTGTGCTGTGAGTCCTTTAACACTGCAGAAGCAGCTGTCATATTATTATGCTGATCTTTTCAGTATGAGTACAGAATTACAAAGCTGTTGCAGCTACTGTGTTTCTGCCTTGGGCTAAAAAACTCTTTCCTTCAAAACTGTATTTTTACTCCAGTTGTTCTATCGTCCTTTGTAAGTCTTTGTACTTCATATGGCCTGAAACTTCTGTATATAAGTATAATTTCATTTGCAAGATGCTTTATAATTGAGGAGGTTACAGAACTGCATGCACACACCGTTTTAATTTAAATATTTTCACTTTGTGACATGTATTTTCCTACTACAGGGAAATTACAGTCATCTTTCTGCCTAATTATTCTAGCAAGGTTTAATAGGAATATTAAAAGTGATGCCTGTTTGTTCATAAATAGCTTATCATTGCATTAGAATGATGTAAATTTAATGGAGTGGGAAAAGCACCAAAGAACACACAGGACAAAATGCTCCCAATGAATATCTATGAATCCTAAATGAAAAGTGGCATATTACTCCTACAATTAATTCAATATTTGGCTTTACTGTGTGGCTCAAACAAAAACAAAAGTTTAGTGTGACTACATAGGGATCAAGGATATGTTCCCATAGACCTGCAGGGATCCCAAAAGTTTCATTTAAAACTACCCCACATTGGAGAAATGATATCAACTAAGATATTGCAAGACTGTTGGGAGGATTTTCCTAAAAAGAGTCAGGATCAGCAATGAGGAAGTAGGAAATGCATGAACAGGAAGGGTGGAGAGAGGAAAGAGAAGTACATGATTGAAAGGGGGAAAAGCACGCAATGGAAGGGGCTGAGGGGCTTAGCCAGAGGAGAGGAAGTGGGTACCTGTGGTGGGATAGGGGTTTCCACAATTTGAGACAAGAAGATCAACCTCTTGTAGATCCCCATTTATAATCTTTATTCTATTGCACTAGTATTTGAGTTGAAAAGCTGTGCTAAACCAAGGCTTTTTATAATTTGTAACATAGCGGTATATTTCTTAAGGATTAGCTTTTTATCAAGCTATATACACAAAATCCAAGGTACATTAAAACAAGAAAAAGATTACAAGTTGGTTTCAATTCACCTCTACTAAGTATAGAAATGTCCCCTGGAGGACATTGCAGTAAGACTGTTTCCACTGAAGCCCTTACTGAGCGGAAAGGAGTAATTGGATGGAACTGATAGACAATATTTTCCACGCTAATTTCAGAGAGTAAGAGGCGTTTACAGGTTATTTCTGTGTTTTGTTTTGCTACTAAGGTATAAATATCAGACTGTACTAGGTATAAACATCAGAATGTACTAGGTCAAATTCTGGTATGAGGGTATAATTAATAATACTGGGTTAGATCTTTATATTTAAAACATTCCTTCAATACATGGTAATAGCTAATCAATGGAAAATATAGTACACATTTCTTGTGCTCGTTGATTAACTTGTAAAATATTTAGATCTATTAATATCCTTATCTTATCAGTGATGTAATCAGAAAGACCTCAACAGAAAGACCTCAACAGACCCAATGTGTTAGAAAATTCACAGTTCCGGATCATGGGTCTGCCTCCATTTTTCAGTACATCAACAGATCAAAGAGATGAAATTACTTTACTTGAGGATGCTGGTGGGTTGGGTCAACACATAAAGCAGTCCTTAAATATCTTATAATAATTTCTCCATGGTAGCCTTCCCCCCCCCTCCAAAGACAGGACAGGAGTATTGTAAATTTGGAGCAGTAGGTGGACACCACAGAAGTAATTTAATTTCCAGGCCCTCTTGCTCAGAACCAATTGTAGTGGAACCTGTCAAAAGGAAATAACTTGTGCTTCTTTCCTATATCAGGCTCATGAGGGTTCCATTTCAGCTCTGCTCCAATTTTAAGCTTTTGTGTAATTGGACCTGTTTTACAGAGAAAATTAGCTGCTACAGAACTTGCTTCTTGTAATGTTTTTTAATGTAGGTAGATGCTGAAGGACGCACAAGAGACTGCAGCAGTGACAACTTGTTTTGATGTAGCCCTGGGTTAGGTGAGGAGACACCTTGCAACCAGTTTGTTGGTCTTTTCATCATTCTGAGTTTTAAAAATGTTTTTATTATATTGGATGCATTGAGCATTTTATATAGATGAAAGGGTTTTGGAAATAAAGACATGAATTTTGAAAGGGTCTCTCTAAGAACTGATAGAGCAGGATGGAGTCTTCTCAACAGATTGGCAAAGCAACCAAGAACCGAGCCAGATGTAACATAACACATCAGTGATTAGAACCTGCTGGGTTATTAAAAAAGCGAATTAGACCCATATAGTGGCTTTGAAGATCTGGGAAGGGAAGGGGGAGGGGTGATTTTAACCCTTTCCTCCCATGTGTCTTCAATTATTTGTACAACCCTTCTACAGATGCAATTAACTTTGGATGACGAAAAAGACAAGTGCAGTACTAGTACTTGTCCATTTTTCCTTTCATGGAACTCAATGGCATTTCAGATAGGTGATTCAAATCACCTATCTATGGGTGATCCTTCCCTGATCTTTATTGTAGCTATGTGGGGCTGCTAAGTAGTCAAGCACAGTCTTATCCAACTGGCAACAGGGGCAGCTACCTTGGGCTCTGTGTTGGGGGGCCCATCCAACCACCAATGGCCCCAATGAAGGGAAAAGAGGAAAGTAGTAGTACAGGCTCCTGCTGCTGCCACCACTTGCACCTGCCCTGTCTGGTGCCCAGGAAGCTGGATTCTAGCAGTGGTTCCTGCCCATCCTGCACAGGGAAAGGACTGCCTCTTGTTTGGTCCCCATCCTGGACGTCTGCCCAGGGCCTCAAATTACTAACATCACTAAAGTAGCTTTAAAAATCATGTGAGATCTTATTGATATTTCAAATCACTCGACCATAATATAGGAAACCTACCACCAACATGGAATGCTTTATATTTTTTGCTAGGTGTGATTATCTGAATGCTAGAATGACAAAATCTGGCCATGTCATAGAAAACAAAGAATGTATTTTTATTCATTAATTAATTTGGGGCTCAAAGCCGGTTACGATTAAAACAGTACAACTGAAGCCAAAAGAAGATAATACTAGATACCACCTCACTCCAAGAGATGTCTGCAGTTTATATTGTATTTAAATCCCTGGCAAATAAAATGGCCCTGTAGTGCCTCCAGAAGATTTCTAATGATGGTGCTCCCCTCATCTCCCCAGGGATTTTGATACACTAAGGCTGCAGTCACACTGGAGGTTTACCACGATCTGGGCACATCTCTAATTATAGCAGTTTAAAGTGTTGTGGAGCAGACCAACCAGACAGCACAGCCTGGGGTGGTTTCTTCGCATGCTTGTCTGGTGGTCAGGCATTCACATTACTGCAACACCTCAACCATGGACTGTGCTGTCCAGTCATTTTTTCAAATTCAGGTGGGTGCATGCTCATATGCACTCATCCACATATGTGCATATAGGCAGCGACTTAAAGAAGCCAGTGGTGGTAATGGATCTGTGGGTTCAGACTTTCCTCCTGGGTTCCTTTCACATCAGGAGAATTAAGACATCCGGGAAAGCGAAGTGGAAGCACTGGCATCTGTTAATACTGGACTTTCCCCGGTGCCTGATTATGCTGCTTCCAAAGCAGGACAACATGGGGTGCCAACAACTGGGGCATGGAAGGCAAAGGTAACACTACTATATTGCAGCAAACTGCTCATGTGACCACTGCCAATGTGGACACTGCAGTGGAAAAGGCATGGGCTCTGGCTGATGATATGGATTCTGTCAAAGGAGTCACACATGCAAACTCTACATTTTATAAAGGTCTGCCAAAGGTTAACCATATTTAACAATCTACATGATGTCATATACTGAAAACTGATTTGATTTTCATATAAACTAAGGCCTGTGGCCCTCACCTGGATAGCCCAGGCTAGCCTGAATTTGTCATATCTTGGAAGCTAAGCAGGGGGGTTGGCTCTGGCTAGTATTTGGATGGGAGACCTCCAAGGAATACCAGGGTCATGCTGTGGAGGCAGGCAATGGCAAAACACCACTGAGTGTCTCTTGCATTAAAAACCCCACAGGATCTCCATAAGTCACCTGTGACTTGACAGCACTTTCCATCACCACCAAGGCTTGTAAGATTCTAATGTTAATTGTGATGCATTCTGTGCTTCTTCTGTAATGCATGATGTGGGAACATGGATCTTAACCCTGATGACACTCCTGGACCTTAAATGAACGTACAAAGCTGTTGTATAGTAAGTCAGACCAATGGTCCATCTAGTTCAACATTTACTGGAGGAACATTTACTGCAGCATCTTAAAAACTACTGCAGTTAAAAATTAGTGGCATAAGCTTTCATGAGCCAGAACAAACTTCACCAGATGCATAAAGGAAGAGAATGGTCTTTTCCATCAACTGTTGCCAAATATCATTTTACTTGAGAAAAGGAGACTGAACCTGGTACCTTAGTCATGAAAATCATGTGCTCTGCCCCTGAGTCAGGCCTCATAACTTTTGGAGTCAACAATGATTTATAAAAACATAAAACATAATAATTTGACCCAGCACCACTCTCAAACAAAAACACAGGATATCGGTTTAACTAGCTGAACTAGTTACTTAAATATCTGATCTATGTCTCAAGTTATTAGCATATTTCTTCTTTTGTTCTTTTTTTCTGATTCTCCCTGAGTCCATTATTTTCACTGAATAGAGAGATAAGAATATGGTTCTGGATACAAATGTGATGAAGCTTGTTGATTAAATACTTGGCTTGCATTTATCTGTTGGAATTCTAAGTATTAGACAGTCACTTTAATCAGACATAAATCCTTATGCAGTGGTGGTCCAGGAAGTGAGGAAAGGCCTGTTAGACTTTGTCTAATAGTTTAAATATGACAATCAAGGGAAATATTTGTCATAACAAGCAAAACCACATCTTACAGTTTCTAGCTCTGTCCAGGGATTATGTGAATCCCCTCTGGAATCGATTGATTTTCCTTTGATTTGAATTGGTAATGTGCCTCACAATGCAGTTATGACATTTCCTGTGAGCCAATACATATGAGGTGACCACAATCATCCATGAAAGAACCTGGGTGGGTTAATTTTGACAGTTCAGTGTTTTCTTTTGGACATTTGGTTTGTAGTTCAGCCAGTCCGAATCCCCATGATTAATTGGTTGTACCATCTAAGCCTGGATAGTGAGATGCAGATTTTCTCCTACCTAATGCCTTATTGTCTTCGAACAATAGAACTGGGTGGCCCACTTCCTCAAACTTCAGTAATTAACGTTGTGTATTACATGAACTCTCTGTACTGATCAGTTTAAGATGAGGATGCCCAACATTTCATTAGGTTGTATCCATGAAATGGAACTTTACACAAATGATTTGTACTCTAAAGGTCTCACATTTCTGCTGAAAATTATTTTGTTTGAATTGAATACTGATTGAGGTGGCTGATTTGTGCTAGCTTCTGCTCATGTTTGTTGCACTGCTGGTGTCAGCATTCCTCTTTACATCATGGAGAAGTAGGCAGACTTCCACTCCACTCTGCAGTTTGACTGGGAAATGAACCTGCTCCTTTCATGTCATTTGTTGTTGTTGTTCAGTCGCACAGTCGAGTCCGACTCTTCGCGACCCCATGGGCCAGATCATGCCAGGCCTTCTGGTCTTCCGCCGTCCTCTGACGTTTGCTCAACTTCATGTTCGTTGCATCGTCATACAAAGCTTGCAATCTGCCACCTCCACCCCCCCCCAATATAATATTAGAATTATAGAGTTGGAAGGGACCTCCAGGGCAATCTAGTCCAACCCCCTGCACAAGGCAGGAAATAATATTAGAAAGGAAATAGAAAGCAAGATCAGAAGGAATGAGTAGGGTTACATGAGGTGTGAGCCAATAAAGGTCCAGGCAAACATTTTGAGTTGTGGGGACATTTTCTTAAACAAGCCCAGGTCTCACACAAACAGGAGATGGGAACAAGCACCTGCATGCCAAGTATTCTGCACTGCAAGGTGAGATGTAGTGTTAGGGTGGCTGGAGATCTCCTGGGAATCAGGGCTTTTTTTCTAGGAGAATGCACCAGAATGTAGTTTTCTAGGAGAATGCACCAGAACGTAGTTCTGGAGCCTCTTCAACAACATTCTTTTAAAAATGTTTAAAAGTTCATGAGTTTTCAGTATACAGATTGAAAATGTAATTTCCTTCTTGAAAGTTCCAGCCCCTCTTTTTTTTTTTTTTTTAAAGGAAATAAAAGCCCTGCCTGGGATTACAACTGATCTCCAGGCTACAGAAATCAGTCTACCTGGAGAAAATAGCCACTTTGTAAGGTAGAGTCTATGGCATTATAAAACATTGAAGCCCCTCCCCTCCCTAAACCCTGCCCTCAACTGGCTCCACACCCAAAATGTCCAAGTATTTCCCAATCTGGAGCTGGCAATGCTAGACAAATTGGATATAGGTAAAAGGTAAAGGTTCCCTTGCTCGAAAGCCAGTCGAGTCCGACTCTAGGGTTGCGGTGCTCATCTCCGTTTCAAAGCCGAAGAGCCAGCGCTGTCCGAAGACGTTTCCGTGGTCATGTGGCCGGCATGACTAAACACCAAGGCGCACGGAACGCTGTTACCTTCCCACTGAAGTGGTACCTATTTATCTACTTGCAATTTCTTGCTTTCGAACTGCTAGGTTGGCAGGAGCTGGAACTAGAGACGGGAGCTCACTCTGTCATGCGGCACATTCGGGTCTTGAACTGCTGAACTACCGACCTTCCACAGCCTGCAGTTCAGCATCTTAACCACTTGAGCCACATACAAAAAAGTGAATGGCATGTACACAAATGCTGACGTATGAATTTAATGTCCACACACACTGCTTCATCCATGGAGTGAGACACAAAAGTAGTGCCTCTGCCTCACTGTGCTTAGAAGTTCTCCAGAGGGTGAATATATGAATTATAATTGTACTGTAAGACACCTCTGCCATCAGCTTTTAAGCAGGCTTAGCATGATGGACTGTCTGACTCTCCTTGTTTATATATTAACTCAGTAGTTAGTACAAGGCTGCTCAGCTAATATGAAAAGAAAGCTGAATAACACCATGAGTAATAATCACCAAATAAAGGTTAAGGTTTCCCTTGGTCAAAAGCCAGTTGAATCCAAATCTAGGGGGTGGTGCTCATCTCTGTTTCCAAGCCAAAGAGCTAGTGCTGCCTGAAGACTCCTTTATGGTCATGTGACCGGCATGACTAAATGCTGAGGTGCACAATATGCTGTTACCTTCCCCCCCAAATGGTACCTATTTATCTACTTGCAATTTCTTGCTTTTGAACTGCTAGATTGGCAGGAGCTGGGGCCAGAGTTGGGAGCTCACTCTGTCATGCAGAACTAGGCTCTTGATCTGCCAAGCTACAGACCTTCCAGTCTGTAATTCAGCATCTTAACCTCTGAGCCAAGTAGCCACCAAGTAGCCACCTGATAATCAGACCTGATCAGATATGTGAATTTTAGGTTTTCCAGCTTGGTGAAAGAGACAGTCATTTTCTGAAGCTTTAAAGGTACGAGTTAAATTGTAAAGGAACTGTAACAGGAAAACACTGGAGGGACAGCTGTAGACCAGGAAATTATGTGCATAGGAGCTGCTTTTGACCTAAGGTCAAATAATTCTGAAAGTTTCTCTCTCAAGTTATTAAGGAAATAACAGGCATTATAGCGCAAAGAGATTTGATAATAATTTGCTAAGTTATATAATGTTGGTAATCATCAAGAGCTGTTGTATAGTTTGCGTTAGCAGCCAAATTGCTATAGCAAAATACTGGAAAATAGGGTTATTTCCAATTTAAAGCAAAGAAAAAAATTGTTAGATGACCTCTTCCACTTAGTTATCACCCTTTCTAAACCAGATATTGTTGAAAAATCTGATTCTGCTAAGGTTCTTTTAAAATTTTGGATGTAGGAATGTTGCAATTTGATCAGACTAATAAAATTACAATGATTTAAAAGAAATCTTTACAGGTAATGCATTATGAGCAAGAATACTGAATTGCAAAATTATATTTTTTGTCATTAAACGAACAGTTCGGCAATATGGACATATGGTAGAATATAAATAGATTTGGATATTAAGGAAATAATTTCATTTTAAATGTAAATCCCCAGACAAAAAAATGCTTTCCTTATTTATATCCAATATAAAGAAGCAATATAAAAATAAAACACATTCTCTATTAAGGGTAAGACTGCCAACAGGCTGGAATAATTATGTCGTAGGTCTTTAATAGAGGCTTAATGTGTGGAAACAGGCAGCTGAAGCTGTTCATTGGTACGGAGGTAAATAACATTGCCTGTTAAATAATATCTTGTTAAAGGGATAGAAGCCTTTTCCTCTAGGAATTAGAAACCCTGGTTAGGGACACGCTAGATGGGATGTAGACAGTCCATGATTAAGATTTCCTAAAGCTTTCAAACCGAGTTGTCAGTTGCTGATGGCTGATTTGAAGACTGAGGATGTTATGCATGGGGATTTCTCTGATGCTAAAATAATATGAAAAATAATATAAATAATGATACAAGTTTATGTGCTGGAAGGGGTAATAAGATCCCCAGCTGCACTAAAGGGCCAGAGTGGCATTTTTAGTGTGATATATGGCTTGGGGAAATCCAGATAGTGAACAAAGCATCCTCAAGCTGTCACTTCTCTAATGGAAAATCAGACTCTCACCTCAAAGGTGCCAAGAACCAACTTGCACAAACATCAAATTGAGGAGGATGAGGATGTAGAAACCCTCTGATCTGCAACTGGAATATTACTGTCAAATTGGTTTGTGGGGAACTTGAGACTAACCCCCCCCCCCAGTTGTCAGTGGTCTGGATTCTTTAGCCTTCAATCCAAGTAGAGGTGCACATCAATGAGTTCCTTTGTCATTCTAGTCTTTGTCTGGTTCTGAAACCCAGGGTGAATGATCCTCTGTAAGGTTATTCAGAGGTAGGGCAGAGACCAACCCATACCCTCAACACAAGGAGTATGCGAGATGTTCAGTGCAGTGCAAATTAACTCTAGCTAGCACTGTTCCATGTTTTTCTCTAGCCAATTGGCTATATTCGCTGTAAAATACTTCATAACTATTTGTGTTTCCTGTTTAATTAGATACTTAGTGGAATAAGACTCTTTTAGAAACCAAGTTTGGAAGAGAAGGGATTCCTTCTATAGACGGCTCCAGTTGATTTAAGCCCATAGAACACTAAGCCAACCAAATGCACCTGACAGGCTTGGGAGGACCTGCTTTCCGCACCCTGCTCCTCTGGTGCCCCGGGCAATTGACTAGGGTTGCCTAGTGGGCAGGTGGTCCCCTGTGGATACTTGTACATAATTGCTGAAGTTATGTACAAAGTTATAGCTCTACATACTGATCACCTTTACCAGTTGCCAGGGAAGTGCCAGGAAACAGTTGTTAGTATCATGGAATAAATATGCTATTGTTATCTGTTAAATATCACATGCAAGTTATGTATGTTGCCCAGAAAGTATCAGTTGTCTTATTCTGAGTCCCAGTTCCATGACTGGTTTCTCTGTGCTATTTTGTTCCATAAAACAACATCAGCAACATTCAGTTCTGAATTCTGAATTGCACAAGAATAGCTATTATATTTGACACTTATACCTTAGAAATATATACTTTCCCACCCTTTCCTGCAGCTAAGGATGGTGCTTGTGAGTCTCTTCTCTAAGCGTTTTTATTGAGCCTTAAATTAGGCAGGCACTGCTTTAGGAATACTTAGGCTGGAGGCAAGTGTAATACAGAACATTCTTCAACTTGCTTTCAGAATTAAACTGACAATCAATTAATCAAAAGTTGGTTGATATGCACCAGCTTGGCCCACTTCTTTGCCTCCTCCTCTGGCTCTGCAGCATTTACTTACCTAGCTGGAGCCAGCTGTAGGAGGAGGGGGTGGCAGGAGAAGGTGCAAATTATGGTAATAATGATTGACTTTAACCAGCTATACTCATTGATATGCTCATCCATCTGTTTAGTTATGGATTTGGATGGAATAATGTTCGCTTTCGTATTATATCTGTCTCCAATATTACATTTCAGGTTATGGATTAAATGCATTTTGGGAAATATTTTCAAGCAAATCTTCTTTCCCAATTTCATTTCCCCCAATATTCTCAATTATGGCTGCATTCAGTTTACTAGTATATGGGGAAATAAGGTATATGAATGAAATAAAAACAGTAAGAATCAAATTTGAAAATGTTTGAGTTCAATAAATGAGCAAAGTTGAAGCTATGCACACCATTTGTACTCTAGAAAAACCAAGGATATAAAAAGTTCTGCATGTTTCTGGAACAATGGACTTCCTTTGTATACGTGACAAATTATCAGATATGCCATGTTCTGATTAGCTCTTTCCACATCAAACTGAAGCTAATTACCTGCACTTTAACACCTCTTTAACAGTTTAACATCCTTAACATCTCATTAACACTGCTTTACAATCTCCAGGCTCTCTCTTGTCACACCATTTTATCCTATGAATGCACAAAAATGTACGGCCTTTACATACCTAGTAAAATCTCATACATACACAAATCCCTTTCCATGTATGTAAATGCTTTAGGAGTTCGTGCCTTTCCTTGTCTCCCAGTTGAAATTCTTTGGTGAAGGCTTTCATTTTCTTTTTTTCTGGTTGGAAAAAGTAATTGTAGATCCAGTAGAATAATTTTAGAGATCCAGTGTTTATGAAGAAAACAACACTGGGAAACAGGAGTTCTAAATAAAGGGCAAGTGAAAAGTAATTCATTTACTCATGCTTTTCAGCAGGGCTTTTTTTCCCCCATTTGTTATGGTACTCACTAATACTGAGTACCAGCATCTTTTTTCAGGGCTCTCCCACCTCCTAATCCTCATAAACTGGACTACCTCACTCAGCCAGAGAAAGAGAGAATGGACCCTCACGAATAGCCTAGTGGGGATCTGCAGAAGGAAGGGGGAATTGGTGGAAATTGGCATAACCTTAACTATGAATGCTGGCACCTTTAAAAAAAACAACAAAAAGCACCACTTTTTGTTAAGGACATATGTAAGTATAAAGCCTTTTGAAAATGCTGTTAATCATCTTGCTGAATGAAGCGTGCATACACCCAGCATACTGTTGCTCGTGCAGTGTTTTAGAACATAAAAATTAGAACGTAAGAGAAGCCAATGTTGGATCAGGCCAATTGCCCATCCAGTCCAGCACTCTGTCACACAGTGGCCAAACATACCAGGTGCCATCAGGAGGTCCATTAGTGGGGCCAGGACACTAGAAGCTCTCCCACTGCTGTTCCCCCCCCCCCAAGCATCAAGTCAATGTGAACAATTTATTTCTGGTGAAGTATTTCTTACAACTTTATTGTTGCACTGCATTCCCTACCTACTGTCATAAAACTGAATTTTGAACAAAAATTATTAAGGGATGCTGATAAGCCACTTGAAATATTTACGAAACAGTAGAGCAGTAACACTTAAGCTTTTAAACAGGCCTTAGCTCAAAATGTGAATGCACTATTTTTTTGTGAATATTTTGTGTGTGTATGCTTGGTGACTACTGGTTGACTACTGGTGACCGTATTGAGGCTTGGACATTTCAGAGAGATGGCTTACTATTGACTATCTCTGTGTCCCACTCCTGGTATTCTTTGGAGGTCTCCTTTCCAAATACTTTCCAGGGTCAGCCCTGCTTAGCTTCCAAGATCTGATGAGAATGGGCTTGCCTGGGCTATCCAGGTCATGGCAATAATCAGAATTATTATAATGCGTAATTTGCAAGAAAGGAGGACTATAAATAATGTGATTTTTTAAAAAAATCATAGCAAGATACGGTAAAGAAAATACCCCCCCCCCAGTTAATTAAGCGCTTTCATTTGAATTGGCAAAAACAAAGAGAAGCTGGCCCTGGCTCACAGAGATAAATGAGGCAAATCCCAAATATTTTCACCAGTTTCCCCCTCCCACTGTAGACCTCCCACTCACCTTCCATGCCTGCTCCAGTTGTTCTCCTGTGCCCCATTACAGCATTTTAGTGATTATTTTGAGCTTCAGCAGGAGCAAGAGGAAGGAGACAAGGAAGTTCCATTCTGCTGAGGAAAATGCCTTCCAGAGATTTACTGTAAGCCTCATATCTAAGCCTATGGGTTGGAGTACCATGACCTGGATAGCTCACGCTAGACTGCTCTTGTCAGATCTCACAAGTTAAGCAGGGTTGGTTCTGGTTAGTACTTGGATGGGATAGAATTGTGTTCATGGAATTGTGTCCTTTCTTCTTCTCCCTGGGCTGGAGAACCTTTGAGAATGGCCTTTGATGCAGTGTAGAGAGTTTAGATCAGGGGTGTCAAACATGTGGCCTGTGGGCTGGATCAGGCCCTCAGAGGGCTCCTATCCAGCCCACAAGGAACTGGCTATCTCCTGCTCCTTTCTCCAGTTCTGCTGCTGCATTGCAGCTTGTTTTACCAGACTCTCTCAATCACACAGGAGAGATAGATAGGCAAGCTTCTGTTCCCTGCACTGGCTGAGATCCTCCCCCCCTCTTCCCAGGGGGGAGAGGGAATGAGCCAGAGCTTACTTCCTGGCCAGCTGCCTCAATTGCACAGGAGACAAAGGCAAGCCTTTCTTCCCCTCCATTGGCTGAGGCTCCTCCCCCTGCCTTGCTTTGTTCAGCTGTCTCAATTGCACGGGGGAAATACAAAGCATCTCTACGACCAACAAAATTGTATTAAAAGTATGAGTTTGTATGTGCCTTGTGTGTTTTGTTGGTCTTGTTATTCCAGGGCTTTCCTGTGTGGAACTGGGTTCCCTCCCCCTTTTCACTGTATTCATACCCTCATGATCCAGTATTTCTTAGTAGGAAAGCCATGTGAACTATTTAGATGAGGAATAATAACAAAGCCAGTGAGGTGGATTAGGCTGAGAGTGTGTGTCCAGACCAAGTTCACCAGCACATTTTCTTTGTAGACTGGGGATTTTGAACCTAGACTTCCCAGATAGTAGGCTGACAGTGACTACTATTCTCTCTATTCTTGCGCAGCCTCATAGGAGTTGTAGTTATTTCTCTGGGGAAGACTGTAGTTTTGTAGACAAACACATATCCCTCAATCTGTGTCAGGATGCCTTCTCATATTCTTGACCAGCACATGAAGCTATTTATGTACAAAAGCTCACAATGCCCAGCCATTTTATGCTTTCTCCTGGGCCCTAAGCTCAGAACACTGAGCATAAGATTTCTGTAATGAATGTCAATAAATCAAAAGTAGGTTTGCAGCTTACAGATACACACCTGAACAACATACTCAAGATTGCTACAGCACAGACATTTTGATGCAATAATTCAGAGCAAGAGGTGTCAGTTTTCAGAGACTGTTAAATAAACAAAATATTGCAAGACTGTTAGTTAAGCATGTTTTGTTTAAAGTTTAAAAATATTTAATTGTGTTTGTGTCTTTTATAAAGTGTATATCTCCGCTACCTGACATTACATTTTATGACACACTTGGCCCTGCCCAACAAGGCCTCATTTATGTCAGATCCAGCCCTCATAACAAATGAGTTCGATACCCCTGGTTTAGATGATGGGAAGAAGGGATCAGTACAAATCAGACTTCCACCTATAGATCTCCCATTTCCATATCTGCCGAGAATTGAAAAATGTGGGTAGACAGACACTATATATTAAAGTTGCATACAAATTAGAAGAAGAAGAGAAAGAGAAAGAAGAGATTGGATTTATACCTCACCCTTCATTCGAAGTCTCAGAGAGGCTTACAATCTCCTTTCCCTTCCTCTCCCCACAACAGACACCCTCTGACCTAGGTGGAGCTGAGAGAGCTCTTTCCAGGACTGCTCTTGAGATAGCAGCTCTGAGAGAAATGTGACTGACCCAAGGTCACACCAGCAGCTTTGTGGTCGGGTGTCACCAATATGCAGATAGCATCCAGCTCTCTAATTTCATTATCCAAGCCTCCAGATGTAACCTTTTTGGTTATGAACTGGTGCTTTGAGGCTGTAGTCGGATGGCTATGGCAGAACAAACTGAAGCTGAATCTAGACAAGACAGAAGTATTGCTGGTTGGGAAGGCAGACATTGGGATTGAACCCACTTGTCCTAGATGGAATGATGCTGGCCTTTTCAGAGCAGCTTAAGAGTTTGGGGGTGCTGTTTGAAAAACAAGTTGGCATGGGGGTCTATCAGCTGCATCTGATTCGCCACACTGATCTCACCATCAGCTGATCTCACCATACTGATCCACACACCTCTAAACTACAGTTGGATTACTGCAATGCACTCTACATAAGGCTGCCCTTGAAGACAACCCGGAAACTACAACTGGCCCAGAACATGGCAGCTTGGCTGCTGTCAGGGGTTAGCCACCGGACAAACATGTTGACCATTTTGAAACAACTTCATTGGCTGCCAGCCTATTTCTAAGTTCAGTTCAAGGTGCCAGTTATCACATTTTAAAGCCAAGCAGAAAAAGGAAGCATGAACACTATAAAAGGAGTGGCAAAGGACACAACAATGTAATATGGCTCAGTGGAAAAAAGGAATGCAGTGGGAACAAGATGTAGTTAAAGATCATTCTTGGGTGATGTAACTGTGGACTCCACAAAACAAAACTTGGCCTTGTGGCTGGGAACAGTAGCTTTAGATAGAAAAAAGAAGAGGCAGGAGGTATATTGTAGCCCCCCGTTCCAAAGAGTAACATCACCCTAAGCACACAGCCAGCACTGCAGTCAGTTGAAAAATGTCTGGGGCTGTGGTAGACCCCCTTTACTTGCCCCTTCTCTGTTCTCCAGCCCTAATCCTAGAATGCATACAGGGAGGAAAGGTAGAAATTCAGGAATCTGAAGAATAGAAATATTACCAGCCCAAAGTGGCAGCTTAGGTTTAAAGGAATAGAAAGTGCAAAGGGGATATAATACTAGAGTTTAGGCCAGCATAGTGAGGATGATGCCTATATTGTTTCAACACCTCTAATAGGGGGTTGAAACTCAAAACAATGTAACTGTTCTTTCAAAAGTTCCCAGGACAGCAAATGATGGGTACCTGATTAAGCCTCAACATTTTTTATATGGGAACCAGAATGAGGATAAATATTGCTCAGGTAGTTTCTGATGATGTTTACAAGAATGCATGGATGGAAATTCCTCCCAAAATTTCTGGAGCAGAAGGCAAAAAGATGGAAGAAATTACTTACAACTATAAATTAATATGGATTATTTGGCTGAAGAGTCATAAAGTACACTGCCCAAGCTACAGCACATTAGCTAACACAATTAATAAAGCTGAAATACGAAATTAAAGGGAAAATAATTATGTCCAAAGGCGTTCTAAATTTTGAAGGGTTCTACTATGCTTACAATTTTCATACTTTTAAACTTTCTTCAGATTTGTTTCTTCTCAAACAACCCTTTGACGTAGGTCACTATTTGTTCCCATTTTTAGATGGGGGAACTGAGGCCACACAGGATGTTTTTGTAAAAGTTACTCATTGATGTGGCCACCACCCCAAATCACTTCCACATGATCTGGGCTCCATACGGCTGTGGTAACCTTTAAGTCTGCTTCCAATGTAGCTCTGCTGAATTTTGTGGACATTCCCCTCAGGAGGTACAGCTGGTACTAGTGCTTACCATTTGATCTAGTGGGCAAGTGGGACAGTTTCAAATATGATTACAGCAAGATGGTAGCTTGACAATATCCTAACTGAATTAATAAAATATAATTTATACATTTTATATTTATAATGTATAATTTATACATTATACATACAAAGAATAGATTCTTTTGAACTATGGTGTTGAAGCAGACTCTTGAGAGTCCCTTGGACTGCAAGAAGATCAAATCAGTCAATCCTAAAAGAAATCAACCCTGACTGTTCCCTGGAAGGCCAGATAATGAAACTGAAGCTCAAATACTTTGGCCACCAAATGAGAAGGGAGCACTCCCTGGAGAAGACCCTGATGCTGGGAAAGATTGAAGGTCAAAGAAGACGGGGATGGCAAAGGATGAGATGGTTAGACAGTGTCATAGATGCAACGAACATGAAATTGAGCAAACTTCAGAGGACGGTGGAAGACAGGAGGGCCTGGCAGGAGCTGGTCCATGGGGTCGCGAAGAGTCGGACTCGACTGTGCGACTGAAAAACAACAACAAATTTATACTAGGTCTCTCTGATGAAATAACAACTAAATCTATTAAATCTCATTGGCCCTATAAAGATTAGATACTCAGCCATATGTATTCAGAATGATTAAATGATACAAAATGGTAGATAACAAGGCAGACTAATTCCTGCTCATTTGGAAAGCTCACTGGGTGACCTTGGGATAGTCACTCACCAGTTCAATTTACTTTATAGTGCTTCTGCAAAGATGCAAACTCTCTTCCTTAGAAGCAAAAATAGGATCAGAACATAATTTTGTATGGAGCAAGAGAAGAGAAGCAATTTCACTTGATTGCCTTCTTCAGTGCAGACACCTCATCCCACGCTTGTTTGTTACTCCTCATAAAAGTTCCAGTACCTGGAATCACTTTCGTTCATTTATTTTTATTTTTATAAAGATTTTATTTGTTCCATTATAAGTGCAAGAGAAAACAGTAAAAACTTCCCAACAAGAAAGGGGAAGTAGAAAACTACAAAAAATAGAACAAGGTTTTTTAAGGTTAGATCAAGCCAGTCTATCATAATATTAATTTAAATAAATAGACATGCAGCTATTGCTAAGGAGATAATCTTATACAAAAGTTCATTCCATCTTGCAGCAGTTATTTCCATTGTATATGAATTCTATTAACATCCTTATTCTTCTGCAAAGCTGTAAACTAGAGGAGAGCATCAGACACGGATCTATTCTCTGGGACATTCTGGTTCAAACCTTGCACAGAGACTAAGATGTCCTCAAGAAAGCCTATCTGCCTTTTTCTCTGCCTTAGTTCCCCATCTGTAAAGCTGGATTGCTGAGAAAGGAAACAAAGTAAAGGGCTTTCACATGAATTCTGACATTTGCTCAATGGAGAAGGGAGTCATTTACTAGCCAGATGTGCTGTGCTAGGGACATGGAGTTTCTACCTGCAACCTCCTCCCAACATGTTGACTCTTCCCATCTCTCCCTCCCCAAGGGACCCCAATCTCTCCAGAATTGGGGATGTGAGGATTTCACTGCCACCAGCAAATGTCTCTTGGAAGCCAGAAAGTGGCATCCGAGTCCTCAAATATGTAGAACAAACCAAGACTTTTCCAGGATGGGGGAGGGATAAGGGGGTCTCAGGACAAATGGAAAATAAATGTTCATGACCCTGGCTTGGAGTAGGGGTCCATTTTCCATCAGGACAGTTTAGGCTATATACAATGTCCCTCCTTTCCCAGCCAAATCATCTCTTAGCCTTTTTTTTTTTTTTTAATCAAGGTTGGTGAGATTTTGGCTGCAATCCTAAAAGTACTTTCCTGGAAGTAAGCCCACTGAATAACATGGAATTTACTTTCTGTGTGTGTCTGTGTGTGATGTCATCCCCACTATCTTTAAATGAGAACATTTGGTATGGGTTTAAAACTAGTCTTGACTGTGTGGCCAATCACTGAAGAGTTAAGGCTGCCATTCAAAGTTATTTTCATAGAATCATAGAGTTCGAAGGGATCTCCAGGGTCATCTAGTCCAACCCCCTGCACAATGCAGCTGAATCTGTGTCTTTCCCACCACTAACTGATGGGATTATTGATAGTGTGGGATCGCTCTGCCAATTGCTCCCAGCCATTTCGCCCTCTGCTTTCTGCTGCTTTTTGTGTTGAGCAGAAAGTGGGGGGTTAAATGGCTTGGAGCAATTTAAACTCCTGCTTTCTGCTCCCTGTGAAAAGTGGCAGGGAGCAGAAAGCAGGGGTCATGAACCCATACAAACTGGTTTTGTTTGCAAACCAGCCTCTCAGTTCATATAGGTTCGTGGTTCAGTTTGTGGTTCAGCCATGAACCACAAACCGCAAAAATGAGATTCGTGCCCATCCCTATTCTGTGGTACCTATAACAGTGAAACTGATATCTTGCAACAGCAATGTAGTAGCCATTATCCAGTATTTTACTGTTCTGCTACATTTTCACCACATGTAAATAAAATCAGTATGTGGCTTGTCATAGAACCAACAATATTCACCAATGCTCTTATATATCCTAGCCAATTTGGTTGGAGTAAGGTGCTAGTGATGTAACATTAGACTGAGACTAATTTTAAAACGATAAGCCCTGAGACAGTAAAAAGAACCAAACTTTTGGGTCAGGTTCCTATCCCAGTGTCAAATGCATTTTTTTAGTACTCCTATAAGTTGGTTTACATATACTTGCTCTTATAATATTATGAAAAGCTTATAACATGCTGTGGCAATCATCACCAAAATCCTGCCCCTCTTCCAGGGATCTGAACCAATCCTTATGATTTTGGTCTCATAGAAATCCAAGTTATTATCAGCCGGTCAGAGCCCATGGAACTCCAATGGATAGGATGGGGACTTGGGGCATCAGCTTAACCAGGCTTTTATTTGGCTTTTAGTGTTTGGGGCTGGCTTGGAGAAGAAATCTTGTTTCAGTGAGACAAATAAGCATTCTGTTAAGGGCTCTTCATTTCTGACTTACATTTATTGATTCTGTGGACAGGAGCTCTGTGTGGTAAAAGATTGGCCTTGAACTTGCTGAGTTAACCTGTCTGGGGGAAAAAAGAGAATCAAATCTCCCTTCAGGGTTTATTTACATTAACTGAGGCTCAGCTATGAAGTGGTTACACATTGGGAAAAGCAGCCCACTTTATATACTGAAACAATTCCACACAAGATCCTTACCCTGTTAAATACTTTGTTTTCTGTTAAATAAGCATTTGTTGTTCATCTCCATCTGTGTCTATTCAAATATCCATGAAAAAGTGGTTTCTACTTACCTCATAAATAATTGCACTCTTGGTCTAGCAGGCAAATATGACACACAGTTTACATGCTAGGTAAAAGTAAAGGTTTCCTTTGCTTGAAAGCCAGTCGAATCCGACTTTAGGGGGCAGTGCTCATCTCAGTAGCTCGGCAGTTTGAGACCCAAGTGCCGCATGATGGAGTGAGCTCTCGTCTCTGGTCCCAGCTCCTGCCAACCCAGCAGTTCAAAAGCAAGAAATTGCAAGTAGATAAATAAGTACCACTCCAGTGGGAAGGTAACAGCATTCCATGTACCTGGGCATTTAGTCATGCTAGCCACATGACCATTGAAATGTCTTCGGACAGGGCTTCCGGTTTTTGGCAACCCTTTGGAGCTCCAGGGGATGTGAACCGTGACCCGGCAGATGGGAGGGGGTGCAATTGTCCACACCACCCCTGGGGCCCCTGCAGGAAGCCCCCAGCCATGGAGCATGAGAGGTGCTGCTCCCAAGGCATGCTGCTGAGGGACTGAGACACCTTTGAGCTCTGACGGTCCTGCCACCGTGGAACCAGCAATGGCGATAGGGGCGTACACCGGGACAAGCGAACAATGATCAAGAGAAACTCTTACCTCAGCATGTGTGAGTCTTTCTTGTAAGAGCAAAACATCCGGATAAACATCCAAATGAAAATATCCCTCCCCAAAGATAAGTGGAGTTTATCCGTGATTAAACAAAAGCCAATTCCAGAGCATTTGGGGGGGGGGACAGAACTATAAGCAAATAAAAACTAATATAAAGAACATTTGAGAGAAAACTGCATAATTTTTCAAGCAATAGAGACTTTTAAAATTTGTACAGGATGGAGTGACATACATTCAACTCACGCAAATCTATGCTACCAGAAGTATTGGTGGACTTTAATTGGCTATACTTGAGGCCTATCATATACAACAATAATATACATATAAATATATAAGGATACAACATCTGGCCTTATATTGCATATGTACTTAACATCTGATGTTAAAAAAACTTTTTTTGAATGTATGTCAAGTTTTTATTTTGGATTGTGACCACTGAGGAAGGCCCTTTGGGGCCGAAACGCGTTTGGTTCAGGTGCACAGCACTAACCCATCTATGTATGTATGTTGAACAATTTTTCATGTCTGAATGTGAATATTTTTAATGAGTCTACGTTTTTTTTAAAATGTGTACACCTGAATAAATTTTGTATGTTTATAATATTTAGTGTCAGCTTAACCCTTGTGGATTCATAGCAGCTTTTTGGGTTGAGTTTTCTTTCTCCCCCCTTTTTTCCCTTCTCCCTCCCCCCCTTTTTTGTTTGGGGAGGAATGTTGTGCCAAAAATAAAACCTTCTTGAGGAAACGGCAGCCCAGTCACGAGACCGGGAGTAGCTACAGACCTCCCTGGTATGATAGCAATGGCATTGCGACCTCTGCTGGACCCATTGACAACTTTGAACCAGAATTTTGCAACTCTACAAAGCCAGATGGAAGAAACTAAGCAAAGGACAGAGCAAACAGCAACAGCAGTTAAGGAAGTTGATGCCAAAGCTAATAAGCTTCAAAAGCGTGTAGAGGAAGTGGGAAAAAAGAGAATCTCCGATGAACTTCAACTTTTACAAATGGAAAAGTCAAACTATGTTTTGAGATTTCAAGGAGTTCCAGAGATTAAAGGGGAAGACCTTAAAAAGACTTTAAGTGAAGCCTTGGGACTGGTTGCAGATTTGAAAGTGGATTTCCTTCAAAGCGAGATTGATATGGCCTACAGGACATATTCAGAATATATATGTATATATATAAAAATAATTTGCCTGGTGAAATTTATGTGAAGTTCTCCGAAAGGCATATCTGAGACCATATACTTAAAGCAACTAATGGAACAACCTTAAAAATTAAAGACAGCGAAACCAAAGTACTAAAAGACATTCCCTTTGAAATAAGAAAGAAGAGGAGAAAATATAAAGACTTGGTATTATTTTTACAAAAGTCATCCATCCCCTACAAATGGATTATA
Source organism: Gekko japonicus (assembly GCF_001447785.1). Taxonomy (NCBI): domain Eukaryota; kingdom Metazoa; phylum Chordata; class Lepidosauria; order Squamata; family Gekkonidae; genus Gekko; species Gekko japonicus. The sequence continues at coordinate 540,602 of NW_015173677.1, forward strand.
CCAGAAGACATCTTCTTCAAATACACCGACAAGAAAGAAAGGATTGACTCTGTCACAAAAGCTAAGGCCTTTTTGGAGCAGTTACAAAAACCAGAAAAGCTACTAAAGCCTCAAGAGGACAACAATGCAAACGAAGAAGATAATGATCAGAGAAGCCAGGGTGAAATTTCATCATCATCTACTGAAGAATTTGACTCAGAATTAGGGGAAGCGGCCCCCAAAACTCCTAAAGCCAAACGAGACTACCATATCAGAAAGAAGAAAGATAAACATTAACTTTTATCTCTAGAAGCTGAACTTAATCCATACTTAATAGATTATCGGATGTTCTTTATATAGTTAACTGTCATGGGTATACTTTATTAATCTCTTTAATTTATATAGAACTGTTATAATATTAACACGTTAAAAATGTTGTAAGCATTATATGACCACCGCTTCTTGGGTTTTTAGTGGTTATCTTTACTTTCTCCCATAGTTAGTAGATACCCTTTCGTTATGGTTTCTGTGTAGTTTTTAGAATAAAAGCAATAAAAATGTTTTTTAAAAAGAAATGTCTTTGGACAGCACTGGCTCTTCATAACCCTTTAATCAAAGCTTGTGTTCCCCTTTTTATTTGATTGTAAGAGGTTGGGGTTTAAAGAATCTATAGAAGAGGCTAGAGTGGGAGACTGGGCATTCTTCAGTCCAGTGGGGAGTTGCCCAGATATCTCCCCCTCTTTCTCAAACCCTGCATGCCTCTTTCATTAGAAGCCCTAAATTTCTCAAAAAAGGTTAGGGTTTTTTTATAAGCTTTCCCTTCAGCAGTCTTGCTACTATCATGTTTTTAATTATAAGTACTGAAATACCAGTATGCTACAATTAGTACTGACAAGGACCATAAGAAATTTCATTATTCTACTTAAAAAAAACCAAACCATGTCACAATAGTGATCCAAACCAACATCCTCCCATCTTAGAGAATCCTTTTTATGCCAGCCAGCTCTGATGGCTAGTTCTCTTACTGAGGATGCTAAAGGTAAGACCTAGGGAGCCAGTTTACAGCTAGGCCTGTTCCAAATTTCCATTATATGATTAATGAAGCAGTTGTCCTTATCATATCTCTCCCTTTTGAATCATTAAGAATTAACCAGCTCTTCAGAGTTTTTAACACAAAGCTTTGTTCTAACAAGGTTCCATCTAACATGCTGTTCTCTTTAGACCGTGCTGACGGCCGATTTAACTTTGTGTCATGGTAATATAGAACAATATTTGGAATAGCAAAGCCCGCTGTATTTAATTTCTCTTGTGCCATCCCTCCTTTCTTCGTAGATATTTTCTTCTCCTAGTTCAATAGGTTATTTAACTTCTGCTATCAATATCTGGATTAACTTTTTGGGGAAATAAAGATCCTTGCTCTTGCACAAGGAAAAGAGGTCAGATTATCTTCTCTGCTCCATGTATGAAAAGAATGCAAATAAAAAGTGTTTATTGTGGTTTGACCCACATAAAACACTTGATAGCCTGGACCATGCTCCACATATCTAAGAAATTAAATTTGTTTTATCATGTCCATAGCCAATTCATGATAAAATGGAGCACTATTTACCCTATAAGTCATTTATTTTGTGGAAGAACCAAGTGTTCAGGCTCCAGTGACTTTTGAAGTATGAAAAATCCAACGTACTCTTTACCTTTGAAATGATTGCAACACATGTGCTATAGAAACGAGATACATCTGTACCTGTTCAAAAGAATGAGTATAGATTGCTCCAGAGCCACTTCTTGATCTTGCACCCAGAGAGTGTATCATTTATTGCTGATCTTTATATGTATAAAGAATTGACCTGGCCTGTTATATTTACACTTTAAGTTTCCTTTGAATATATTTCGATCTCACCCCAGAGAGCATCATTCACTTTGGCAGTATGTTGGCTAGCAGAATTTTTGGCTGCAAACAGCTACAGAATTTAAATGTTATGATTACCATTCTCTGTATCTACTTATAACTTATTTCTCCATTAACCACCCTTTAAACATTGGTAATGAAAACCTTATGTTTGGTTATTGAGTATTTCTTTGCTGGCAACAGTCATTATATTCACTAACCTTTGTAAAACTGCCTTATATAAAGGTTGGCTTTTATGCTCTATAGGACACTTAAAAGACAACAGATTTGCTTAGATTATGCAATTTTCCAAGCAGACAGCTCAGTTTCTGCCTTTGGTCCAAATGCTCACTCAGGGTGCTGCTACAAACAGCCATTCTTGATCTGATTGATGATTGTCAGATCCTAATGAGACCTCCTGAGTGCAGTAGGACCTGAAAGTTCCAGGCTAATGGAATTGTAACAGCAATGTCTAAAAGTAATGTTCAGTCTAGAAAGTGCCAGAACTTTTGTAAAACAATTCCTACTTGGAAAAATATATTTCAACATATAAAGCTAAATGTAGACTAAAGAACACTAAAAGGCTACAAATAAGGAAAAGGAAAATCCTTAAATGATGCTCTGGCAAAGCCATGCAAAAAATTGTCAGGAAGGACCGTGAGATGACAGAACTGAATGCAGCCATTTCTAAGAAGTTTGAGAACATATGGTCACTACTTTTAAGCATGAGCTGTTCTATTAATTTGATGTAAAGCAGACCCATGGCTAAGAGGAGACACCTTATAAATGGCTTTACCCCCTGAAGGAATACAATGTGTTCCAGATTTTGATCCAGTTCCTTAAGCCTGAATATTTCTTTCCTATTGGACCCTTTTCATTGGATTATCTCAGCAAAAATGGCACACAAATGACATTTTGACACTCCCCCCCCCAAATACATGTGGTCCCATGATGGCTTCCAACAGACAGTTTATAAGCATGAGTTTGCTTCAGAACGGATGAACGGCACTTATGAAATGAGAAAAATGTAAATATTTGATACTTTACATTTTCATTTTTTAAATTTCTCCTGTTGAACACAGCGATTGCAAATCCAGAGCCATGTACAGACAAGTGCTGGGTACTATTAGGCCCATTAAAATAATCAGTAACAGTGTGTCAGCTGTTCGGTGAGAAAAAACAGTAAGGTAAATGACATTCAGCTCTCTTCTATCCTGGTTGACTGCCAGTGATTTGAATGGAGCCACAGACAACTAGGATTTGGCAGGAATCCTGATCCAACTAGGGACACTCAGGGGAAAGTCCACCCTTGAACATGTATGCCCTTATTTGGGTTGGATGTACATCTTATTTATTCTTATCAAATGTATTTCTTATTAAGAAAAACAAAAATATTTAGAAAAACAAAATTGTACAGAAGTCTTCTAATTAACTCCCTATGATGAAATTAATCTGATCTAGCCAAAACCAGCAAATATGATTTCATCACTTTTAGAATGTCTTCATTTAGTTTCCAAATATGTGAAAATATCTTTCTGCAAGGTCAGCTGCTGTCTTTGAAAAGGAATTTAGCTAGTGGCATAGAGTGTGAGCCAGGAAGTTAACTGGCAAAATGTCACCTCAGCCATGATCGTTCTACATGTCCTCCAATAAGTTGTTATTACTCAGGCTCTGCCTCCCTATTTTACCACATAGCAATTCTACTTCTTAATGTGAAATAATGCATGTAAAAACATTTTAAAATTCTGAATTGCTAAGTGTCATGATCGGGGTAGTGGGTTAGATCCTTTTCTGCTGGGAAAAAAGGAGAAAGGGATTTTAACCCTTTTTTAAATCCCTTGGACCAAAGGCTAAGTTGGGACTCATGTAGGAAAAAAGATCACTGCAGCAAGGAACAAAATGTTGTGGCATGTTCCTCCTCTTTCTTATACTAATGGTAAATCTGATAGGATACATGTGATAGCATATGGAGCATGCCTGTGTAACTGGTGGCCTAGCAAACCAGAGTCCAACTTCCATATGTTATGGATGTGCAAAGTATATTAATCTTCTACCCATGTTCCCAATTCCAGGAGTGCAGAAAAACAACAACAGTAGAGTCCCAGGTAGATCACATTCTATAGACCGTTACTACAGTCCTGACTCTGGAGGCAGAACCACATCCACATTACTACTTAGCTACATAGCTGACTTGCCCTGGCACCCATTATATGAAGGCATGAGACACCAAGCGTCGATTCAACTAGTTTATTTAACTGTATTCAGCTTATGCAAATAGCTGGTGATTTCAATAGCTGATGATTTAGAGGCCAGGTTGTATTTGGCTTCCACATGGATTGCCTTCTGGACACATCCACCCTGGTTCCAAAGTCCAGCAGCCTTTGCTTCGAACACCAGTGCCATGTATGACTTCAGAATCTTAATAGCCAAACCACATGCCTTTAAGTCCACTAAAACCTGGTGAAGGCCACCCTGGCCCCAGACCTGAAGATTACAAATTCCTGTACCTGCCTGACGTAAGCAGGCCTTGTGCTCAGAGACAAGGATGCTGTCACTTCTCTTTGGACCTCAACTGCCCAAGATGCCACTGGCTCTCAGAAATCAGTGTGGGGTTTCTGTCTACCCCAGGCACCAGCTCTTGAAAACGCTGCTCCTGGAAATGAGACAGTGTTTCCCCAATGCTATTATCAAGACATGACCTGAGCCATGTCTTAAAGAGAATATTAAACTACAGACACAGCAGTAACAATTCCCTGATGAAATACATCACCCACAGGCTGTGTGATGACTGGCCACTGACAACCTGCACAACAACAACCCTGTAGCACCAGAAAAGGATCACAGAATTCCTCATCATGCTTCCCCACAACAAGACTGCTACTACTATTGGGAAAAGTTGTAAAAACATTGTCATGTAGCCAACTAGGTGGCCATCTCTGTGAACAGCAATGCCCCAGAAACTATGTGCCAAATCCATGCCCCCAGTAGCGTCTGATTGGACCTGGAAATCCTGACCAGCAAGGCAGGCCTGACTCCAAAAGGACGCTCCATTGAAACTTTCTAAGAAATGCAACCACACTAAGGCATCTGCCTTCATGCGGCCAGTGACTAATTTATGGAGGGCTTCCCTAACCCCTTTTGTGGTATATACCATGCACCTAAAAAAAGCCCTATGTGGGGCTGCCATACAACATGCAAAATTAAGATGTCCTACCAAAGGCTGCATCTCTTTTACAGTAAACTCGCTTCTCACACAAAAGCCCTCAAAAGGGCTGCACACTTCCGCAATCCTCAGCTATCATATCAATTTCTATGCTTAAAAAGGATGAACATCTAGATGTGCCTTCAGGCTTTTCAGCTGCCAAAGGAACTCCTTGCACCAACTCTGCAAAGCTTGCCATGATCTGAGCACATATCACTGAGTGACTTGGTACAACAAAGAGAAAATATACCCAACATACAAACTCCTCTACAATACAGTAATAAAAGTACAGAGATACATTTCCCACTTCCACACACAGAACTCTAAATTACAAAATGGTAACACTCTAAATCACCAATGCCAGCACACACTCCCACAGCAAATATCAAACCAGTTGAAGAGAGAAGCTCTGTAAATGCAGGTCTTCACACACTCATTCACTCAGATGCAACAAGAAGGCTGAATATGAGAGACAGCATCAGGGTAAAATGTCTGACTGCCCTCATCTGTTTGGCTGCTGTCAAATGAACTCTACAGTCAAAGGAGCCTTGTGCTTCATTTGAAGTAAGTTGGGGGCCAGGGCAACTCAACCCAAGCATAATTTGCTGGCAATCTCACTTATCTTTGGATCAGTCAAAATCACCAACCTAACAGGGTTGTAGAGGATAAAATAAAAGGAGAAATTGTCATGTATGCTGGCTTTATAGAAGAAAAAATGGTGATGGTATACAGTCTGTACCAGAAACAAAGCAGAAAAAGCACATGCACAAAGTATCAGAAAATGCACCGAAGTCTCATGGTATTTTCACACTTTTCAACATCTGCCTAGAATTACTGGCACAGCACATATATTTTAGTGCATTTTAACCAGCACTCATTCAAACTTTTTCTTTCTTTCTTGGGGGTCAAAGTTTACAACAGCTGCAAACAGTGCCTTAGATTTGGCATGTCAGTCTAGGTATGATTACAGGCTACAAACCTCAAGCCTTGTGCCCTGGAGTAGGCCAGCTGAAATCAATTATTTTCAAATCCAATGGGCAAGTGGCGTTAATAGAATGATTATTAGTCAAAGTTGTTAGAATTAAGTTAGGAAATAAAAGTAGTCCCATGTAACACATATTGTTAACTATTTATCAGGTTCATTAGAGCTTTTGTGCCATTGTCAGGAACACTGCTCAAGACAGACACAACAGGGACTGGAGGCTGATGGAAGCCTAATGGGACACAGTGGATCATCTGAAATTGTCTTATCTCTTCAAGATGTGGAAGTGATGTGCAATGTTATTCCTCAGCAAGTAGTATGAATAATTTGTCTTAGCCATCTTTGAATGCTGGATTCAACCGCTTGGTATTTTTTGGATGATGCACCTCGGGCTGTAGGTTCTAGCACAAGCCAACAATCTCACAAAACCTGAGCTGGAAAATGTACTAGTGCTGAGATGAAATATGGGACTGCAATTTGCGAATGTCTCTCTCAGTGAACCTTCCACTTTGGAGGTGAATTTTGGCACCATTTGAAATAGGAGGCAAAGTGGTCACAGGAGGAGCAGTGTTATGGAGAATCCCTACACAACCCCACTGAAGAGACCAGTGTGCTGACACTGCCATGGACTAATCCAAATGTACATAATTGACTACTTGAGGTAGAAAGTGGAAAGCATTCACATCCCCAGGAAAATGTCCATCACATTCAAAGTAATGTGATCTGGGTGGACAACAACTGTATTCAGAGGTGCATCGGTATTCACATTCTGCTCCAACCTGTCTGGTGTTATCTGCCTGCAAATGGAGTTGGTGGCCTTACCCTGGAGCTCTGAAACTACCAGTGGAAATCTGGCAAGACAGGGAGCATCATCTTTCTTTCTTTCCTGACCATCTAGAAAAGCGATCAATAAACCACTTGAAAAACTACTGAACAACAGTGAAAGGGTGTTGGATAGTGTCATTTGATAGTTACTAAAGATACTAGCAACCTTTCTTTCTTGCCAAGGGATAAAACTTTGAAATGTCAGCAGAACATAAGATGTTGAATGTCAAGAATGAATGTCAGCCTCTTTCCTTAGATAAGGTTAGCTACTCATCTTTTGTAGGTTTTCAGCTTAAACATAGATCCAGAGCGCCATTATACAAAGTGCTGTGTTTCAGAGACATTTATGTTGCAGACAAATGAACAAACCATTATGTTACCTAAATTGAATATATGTACAGTATCTTTTGACGTTATGGGATCACATTTATGAATTATCCAGTGAGCATGTAAACTTGAAGTTGCCTCAGAATTAGGTATTTTTCCCCTCTGGAGTTAACCTAGTTGGATGTGACAGGAATCTAGCCTTCGTATCATGATTGTTGCCACTTTAGTTATATGGGACCATACTTCTTCTCACGTGTTATCCATGGCTTTTTAATAAATGGTTGTGTGTTACAAACTGAGAAACAAATCCTGTAGATTTTTAAAAAGTCTTAAAGTACAGAAGTACAAGCTGGGTTTCGAAGAGGTAGAGGAATTAGAGATCAAATTGCCAACATTTGCTGGATTATGGAGAAAGCAAGAGAGTACCAGAAAAACATCTACTTCTGCTTCATTGACTATGCTAAAGCCTTTGACTGTGTGGATCACAACAAACTATGGTAGGTCCTTAAAGAGATGTGAGTACCAGACCACCTCACATGTCTCTTGAGAAACCTGTATAAGGGCCAAGAAGCGACAGTTAGAACCGGATACGGAACAACTGATTGGTTCAGCATAGGAAAAGGAGTACGACAAGGATGTATACTGTCACCTTGCTTATTTAATATATATGCAGAGTACATCATGCGAAATGCTGGCCTGGATGAATCACAAGCCAGAATTGAGATTGCTGGGGAAAAGATCAACAACCTCAGATATGCAGACGATACCACTCTAATGGCAGAAAGTGAAGAGGACCTAAAGAGCCTCTTGCTCAGGGTAAAAGAGGAGAGCGCAAAAGTGGGCTTGAAGCTCAACATCAAAAAAACTAAGATCATGGCATCCGGCCCCATCACTCCTTGGCAAATAGAAGGGGAAGTCGTGGAAGTAGTGACAGACTTCACGTTCCTGGGATCCCAGATCACCGCAGACTGTGACTGCAGCCATGAAATTAAAAGACGCCTGCTCCTTGGGAGGAAAGCGATGGCGAACCTAAACAGCATGATAAAAAGTAGAGACATCACCCTGCCAACAAAAATACGCATGGTCCAAGCAATGGTATTCCCAGTAGTCATGTATGGCTGCGAGAGTTGGACTATAAGGAAGGCCGAGCGCAGAAGAATAGATTCTTTTGAACTATGGTGCTGGAGAAGACTCTTGAGAGTCCCTTGGACTGCAAGAAGAACAAATCAGTCAATCCTCAAAGAAATCAACCCTGACTGTTCCCTGGAAGGCCAGATAATGAAACTGAAGCTCAAATACTTTGGCCACCAAATGAGAAGGGAGCACTCACTGGAGAAGACCCTGATGCTGGGAAAGATTGAAGGTCAAAGAAGACGGGGACGGCAAAGGATGAGATGGTTAGACAGTGTCATCAAAGAAGATGGGGACGGCAAAAGTTGAGATGGTTAGACAGTGTCATAGATGCAACGAACATGAAATTGAGCAAACTTCAGAGGATGGCGGAAGACAGGAAGGCCTGGCGAGATCTTGTCCATGGGGTTGCGAAGAGTCAGACTCGACTGTGCGACTGAACAACAACAACAACAACCCCCCCCCCACAATAGTCACTTCATACATATCTTGAGAAGTATTATAGGGCTATCTCCACCAGACTTGCAATCATCTAAGCCAAACTGAAGTCAATTAATTCAGAGGGGTATAACTGGGCTAGCCTAATCATGGAAGCTAAGTAGATTTGGCCCTGGTTAGCGCTTGGATGGGAGACTATCAAGGAAGTCCAGGGTTGTTATGCAGAGGCAATCCACCTCTGTTTGTCTCTTTCCTTGAAAACCCTACTGGATCACCATAGGTTGGCTGCGATTTGACAGCACTTTCCACCATTACCAACTGTGCTTAGGATTGCACTGTAAGATAGCAAATGAAGACATTAAAGGTAGAAATGCCATTCAGCAGAAAAATCCTGGAAATTTTTCATACGAATGCTGAGAAAACAAAGTTGCTTTCCTAGAAGTAGCCACTGACTTATGCCTACTTTTCAGAAACTGATCTGAGTAACGCAACCTATAAAATGAAATTCTGTTACTCATTGACAGCTGGGTAGGCTTTCAAAATTTAGGTACACCAATGTAATTAAATTTATAGGAAGCAAAACCATCTCGTCTAAGCCAGCCTCTAATATCTAGTACTCCTAAGAACACTTTTCTTTTTTTGCTGTGATATTTTGAGCAAACACAGGTGGAAACAGGTAAAGTTGTCAAGTGAGTTTCTGCAGTTTTTCCAGACCATCCTGATACCAAAGAACACAACTCTTTTGTCTCCCTCATTGTTCCCACTGACTCTAAATAATTACCTTGCCTATCAGATATTTAAACCACTTAGGTCATACACTGTATAAGAAAACTTCCTGCCATAGCCAATCAAAATGTTTGCTTCTTCCAAAACTAAATTATTGCTACTATCTACATGATTTTCTGGAATTCGTGTGTGTGTGAGAGAGAGAGAAATGGTGTGTTTTCAAAAGTTTGCCATTGCAAATGCAAATATGTTACCTCTGATTCATTTTTAAAACAGTACGTTACTTCTTCGTAAAACTCCATTCTCTTAGTGCATACCAAATACATAAGCTCTGCAAAATGAAAAGGGCTATTTTAGTTCAAGTATGTTTGTTTTTAGATTTAAGAGTCTAGTTTGGCTCATTTGGGTTTAACCTTTTCCTTCTTTTTTAAAAACCTGGCTCTAGATAAACCTACCATCTGACAGACAAGAAGAGAAAGAATGTGAAGACAACATTTCCAAAAGAATAATGCAAGTTATCAAACCTGAAGCTTTTTTCCCCCAGTCAATCCAATTTAAGACAAAAAAACCCCACTAGTCCAGGTGTGTTTGTGAAGACCTTTCCAAAGGAAGGATTGTCCATACCAATGCTCAAAATGCCAAAAGGGCACATAAAAACACAAACTGTTCCTTGCTTGGGATACATGTGACAAAAAGCAAAGACCTCATCACAAATGACTCACATAAAATCTCAAATCCATCAGAGAGCTTGAAAAGGTAGCATAAGCAGTACAGACAAAGACCAGAATCTTTGATGTGCTTTGTTTGATGCTTTGCCAAGTGGCTTGCATGTTTAGGTCTTCCATTTTATGGGTGTCATTTCATTATTTTTTAAAAAGTTGTATGGAAAACACTGAAGTAAAGGGTGAATTCAAAGAACCCCTAACCATTTTTTAATTTGATGTGGCCTTCTCAGCAAAAGCCTCTTTGTTAAAGGATGAATGGATGTCTTGATTGTTTAATTGTAAACTTCATGAAATGAAATGTTTTAAATAACAGCACATAAGGAAAAAGACTAATTAAATTTCCTTTTCCTTTCTTTGGGATTCTCCCTTTGTAATGTATAATTTAAAGTGTATGTGAACTATTAAATATCCACCTTAAAAGAATACAAGTTGGTTTGCTCCAACCCACCAGTGTAAAGGGAAAGTATGAACAAAAAGTAAATTGCTTTGTAGCATAGAAAATTGAACTTACTTGCTTCCACTTTTTATCTGCAAAATGTTTAGTCATAATTCAGCCCTGTGAGAGGTCAAATCTTAAACAGACAATGGCTGAGTTTGCAAACATTTTTTGCAGTCTTTGAAAAGCAGTTCCCCATTTTCAGATATATTTTGAGGTAAGTTTACCAATGCAACTGACATAGTACGGAAAAGCCATTGGCCTGTGTTATGTATTGAGATGTATATAACTGCCTTGTGAACTGTGCCATTGAGATGCCATGTTAAGCTTCGCCCTGGGCTAGGATCCTAATGTAACCAATAGGAGCCCTAGCCCAGAATATGTTTGCCAATCACCGTGCAGAGCGGGATCGCTTGTGATTGGTCCTTATTGCTTCAACCTCATAGGTTGCTTATTGTACAGTGGGTGTGGCTACATTAGCCGGGAATGTTTAAATATAGAGCAGCCAGTGTATGTGTTGGTTCGAATGATGGGTTCTGGCTGGCGATCGTTGTACCGTGTTCGGAGAAGTAACAGAGCTGAAGAATAAACCGCATTCTTGCTGAATCACTCTCCGACTTCTTTGTTAAGCGCACGACTTAACAATTGGCGACGAGGATGGGATTCTAGTGCGGGTAGGCAGCCCCGCTAGAGCAGACCCCATGTCGGACAATGAGGAAATCGCCGAGGCC
>NW_015173677.1:554679-554780 GCF_001447785.1 Gekko japonicus
GAAATGGTTGGAAGTGGCGCCAATGTCTACCACCACTTCCACTGCTGTTATAAATGTGTTGCGCCGCTTAATTGCCACGCATGGGTTGCCTGATGTCCTGG
>NW_015173677.1:554961-555106 GCF_001447785.1 Gekko japonicus
GCTGGCCAAGCTGACACCCGGGGATTGGGGAGTGAAACTAGCGTCATTCCTTCTACGGCAACACGTAACGCCGTGCTCTGCCACAGGCCGCAGCCCGGCCGAGCTATTGATGGGGCGACGCCTAGCGTCTTTGCTGGATAGGCTG
>NW_015173677.1:555125-560796 GCF_001447785.1 Gekko japonicus
GCAGCAGAGTGTTCCCAATAAGGTCCGCACATACGAATGCGGAGATACTGTCTTTGCAAAGAACTATGCAGGGGGACATTCGTGGCTTCCAGCCACTGTAACTGAGGTAGTGGGTTCCCGCATGTATTTAGTCCAGCTTGCGGACGGGCGCAAATGGAGGCGACATGTGGACCAGTTGAGGCAGCGGTGGGCGACTGGCCGCCCCACCTCGCAGCCAACTGAGCTACCTGACCCCGATGACCATCCCATACCTCTGCCGGAGGTGAGTCCTGCCGAGCCTGCCGAGCCCAGTACTGTCCCTGAGGGAGGGCAGACCCCTACTCTTGGACCCGCTGCAAGGGATGGTAGCGTACCTGACCCACTCGAGAGTGAGTCAAGCCGAGTGCCCCCAATTCAGAGGTGCCCTGAACCTCCTACGCCGCGGAGGTCTCAGCGAATACGCAGAATGCCCACCTATCTAAGCGAATATGATTGTACATAGTGTTTTTGCTTAGGGGGGAGGGATTTGTTATGTATTGAGATGTATATAACTGCCTTGTGAACTGTGCCATTGAGATGCCATGTTAAGCTTCGCCCTGGGCTAGGATCCTAATGTAACCAATAGGAGCCCTAGCCCAGAATATGTTTGCCAATCACCGTGCAGAGCGGGATCGCTTGTGATTGGTCCTTATTGCTTCAACCTCATAGGTTGCTTATTGTACAGTGGGTGTGGCTACATTAGCCGGGAATGTTTAAATATAGAGCAGCCAGTGTATGTGTTGGTTCGAATGATGGGTTCTGGCTGGCGATCGTTGTACCGTGTTCGGAGAAGTAACAGAGCTGAAGAATAAACCGCATTCTTGCTGAATCACTCTCCGACTTCTTTGTTAAGCGCACGACTTAACAGCCTGCATATTGTGTTTCTACACTACATTGTTCTCAATTGGATGCAAAGTTGAATACACACTGGGATGAACATTCTAGATTTCTCATGTATTTTCTGGCACATCTCATAGGGATCAGGTCTTCAGCATGAAGGCCATGTGTCATTGTATAATTAAATCTGACTACTCTGTGATATCATCATGTTTAATGACTGATTTCTGACTGGCTGGAATCATGTAGTGAAGGAGAAACAATAAAAGGTGAAAATGCCATTGAAGCAGTAACTGATGTAGGGAACAATGGTTAGAAACTTGTGCAAAAACCATGTGAAAAACTGAAACAATTTATTTTGGGGTTTTTTATTTTTTTTTACTTCTCAAACACACTTTTTGACTTCAAAAATGTGAAAATTCCAGCCCATCTCTAATCAAATTTTAAATCACTTCCAGATAGGCAGTTATCTATTTCAGCACTGACTGAATAGTTAATTTTACAGTGGGCTGGTTTACACTTGCGTGTTAACTACTTGATAACTGCATAACCAAGTGTGAATGAACCATCATAGAGGAGACACTAAAGATACATGTTTCCAGACAACTTAAATCCCTCCCAAATAATCTTAAACTTTCTTCCTACTTGGAAGTAATTCCCCTGTTATTCAATGAAGCATACTCCCAGAAAAATGTCCTTATGATCACAGTCAATATTCAGTGATTTGGGCTGCTGAGGCCTTCAGTTGGGATGGAGAAGAGAAAGGACAAGCAGCTACATCCATGGAGAAAAATGAAAACAGCCAGCAGAATACATTCTTTTCCTCCTCTGACACAGGTTTACTTTTATAAGTTGTGCTGTCACTAGTGGTGGCATCAGAAGTGTTTCTCATCTTGCCAGGAATGCAAAGCAAAGAGCAAGCTGGAAAAAGAGCTGCTGAAGTGAGACTAGTAAAAGCAATCTTAGAGGTCTGAACATGTGTGCCTCATTAAAATGTCAGCATATCAATCAACCTTGAATGTCATAGTGAAACTAAGGTTCAGTTCAGCCATCAATTTACAAATCAAGATTGGGTGATTTCATGGTCAGTAACAGTGAACCATAGTTGACTAGTAAAGTGCCATAATACAGAGACATTAAATGTTAAATGATATAACTTTAAAAACTTTTGAGGATATAGTGTGTAATCATAAAGAAGTGATCAATAATATGTCATTTCAATTTTCTTATCTGAAAAACATAATTTCTCCCAAATATTTCTTCTTTCTGGCATGCAGTTTTATTATGATAGATAACTGTTTTTAATTTCAGGTTTTTTGGTCCTTACTCTTGAGTCACAGGAAAGCATTATACAACTGAATGAGCAGAATTTGTGGACGATGGTTTCTCCATCAATGGTAAATAAATGGTTACAACTGTATGGATTAATTTACTCTAAAATTTAATTGTAATCTTAATTTCTCTACAACATGCATATATGGCAAGGAAAGAGTAATCAGTATCTTTCTTTGCAAATATCACAGCCTATGTAAAGCTAGTAAAGGGGGAAAATAGAAACTTCATTGAATGAAGGGTTTTTAGATAACTATCTTAAACATGCCCAGGGGTCATTTTGTAGAAAAAGAGCTGCAGGAGCTCATTAGTATAACTTATTAGCATATGCCACACCCCCTGATATCACCGGAAGTGTGCACCAGCCCCTCTGACAGGCAGTAGCACCTGGGATCCATTCTTCCCCCCTCTCCCTTCCCTTCGCCTCCAAGTCAGGCGAAGGAAAGGGGAGGGGGAAGATCTCAGGTGCTTCTGCCTGACAGAGGTGCTGGTGTGCCCACAGCCAGCCTGGGTGAATTATAGAATCATAGACTCATAGAGTGGGAAGGGACCTCCAGGGTCATCTAGGGAGGCAAGGGAACGTTTCACCCTGCCCCTCCCCCCTGCGGGCATAGCAGCTGCCGCCATAACTTTTTAAGGAGCCGGGAAGGAGAGCTGGGGAAGCCAGAATGACCTCTCGTGTGAGAGGTGGAATTTGCCCCTACGAGTCCAAGGCCACCACCCCGGGGCTCAGGAAGGTGGGGGAACATTTTGCCCCCCCACCAGACTAATAGCTGGTGGGAGCAGGGAGCGGGGCTTATGTGCCCACCCCCTGGGCTCCTGACTGGTGGAGTGGTGCTCCGGTGCGCTCCAGCAGGAACCGAGGCCTGTTACATGCCTCAAAGTATTTCTTCAGGAGTACAGTATTTGGTTTAAGATCCAGGATATGTGTGTATGATAGATGAGATATTTCCTCTATAAAGAGCAGAAAGGTTGCCTCATTATAGATTTTATAAAGGAAGTTAAAGTATATTTTAGTTAATGGAATAAAAGTGACTTTTGGAGAATAATTGGCGAGACATAGGGATGCCGACCTCCTGGTGGGGCCTGGGGATCCCCTGGAATTACAGTTCATTTCTAAACTAATGAGATTAGTTCCCCAAGAGAAAAATGGCTGCTTTGAACCAGGGTGGACTCTATGGCATTGTACCCCACTGAAGTCCCTGTCCTCCCCAGGCTCCATCTCTAAATATCCAGGAGTTTCCCTGCCTGGATATGGCAACCCCACCCTCCCATTCCCTGTCACTGACCGGGAGGGACCTGGCCACCCTAAGTTACATGACATGGAAAGAAGTGGCAAAGAAGGATTTTATTGGTGAAAAGCATATATTCAGACTTAATTTTGGATTAGAGGATTGTAACAGTTTTATACAATCCAAAGTGTTTCCAAATAAATTGTGACTCAGTTTGGACAACTGAATTTGAAAATCAGTACTATTCTGTCTAATTTATTAAACTAATAAATGAATCAATGATACTTGGAATAAAACAGCAATAAAAAAAGATCTGCTCGTCTCATAGGATTGTAGTGGTGTGAAGTTTCACAGTGTCTAACAAAGTAAACATGGAATATTTATATTTGTCTTGTTTCTGGACCTCATTTGCAAAACCTTATATGGGTGTCAAAACTCTAGTTTGAATCCAAAATGAGTCATGAGCCGAGTACTCACGGAATAGATCTATATGGCCTCCTCTTTTCTGCTTGAACCCCAGGTATGCATTCACTGGGGCAGAGTGTGCTATCATGTGGCTCCTCCTGTACGATAGCGATTTGCTTAAAAAAACAAATAAACAACTCTCCCTCCCTGATGCATGAGTGGAAAAATCCTTCCACTTGTGAAAGACAGACTTTCTATCTAATCGTATGCCTACAAAGTTGAATAGATTCACCTGTAGATTAATTAAATAAAGCTGTTAATTGACTAATTAGAGAGAACAAATTTAATTGCTGTCTGCCACAAATTACAAAAATGCTTGTTTATTTTTATGAGTTTTGATCTCACTGTATTACTGTAATAGGAAATGAGAAAAAATAGTGACCTTCAGTGGCCTTTTGTTCATTAAGCTGTGAGATTTACCATTTTAATCTTGCTGCACTTCCATCAAACATTTTACATAGCCATATATAATGACTGGTAACATATAACAATTATTTAACCAGTTGAAATGCTTACTCAACTAAAAGAAAATTGAAAATTGCTGACAGTCCCAATATAATGTTTCCTAAAGGTACATTGCAAATTAGTCTAGAGAATCTATCCCACTGCACATTTCTAAGCTCCATTTTCCAGTAGAAGAAAGCATGGTGTGCATATAGCAATATTTATTTATTTATATTTATTTATTTTGAGATTTATATCCCGCCCCATCCAGTATTCAGCTCGGGGCGGCTAACAGGCGGCAATGCCGAGGTTAAAATATACATATAACAACATAGTAAAAACAGATATCTATCATAAAATTGGTGCTATCATAGATTACAAACAATTTACATCCAAGGTGGACGACATCCCAGACTGACGGCCAAGTTATTTCCTGCAGAAGCGTCAGGAAGAGTGTATCCCCAGCTCTGTTTGGGCGACATCTGCCCCTACTATGAGGGGCAGATAGTTGTAAAATCATTGGTGGTATAATGGCGGCGGCGGCTCCCCCTCAAAGGGGGAACAAATATTGTTCTTTTGTTTACTACATTTTTTTTTATTTTCAGCATTTTTCCCTACCTCTCAGAAGACAAAAATATAAAACAGCATGCAGCCGCCTGCAACTCTCTCTTGCTCTCAGTTTCTATATATATTCACAAGTAGGGGCTCTTTCCCCACGTCGCTTGCAGCACAGGCCGGATGTGGTCCCGCCTGGAGAGACCCATCAACAGCCTGGCTGCAGCATTCTGCACCAGCTGCAGCTTCCGGATTTGCGACAAAGGCAGCCCTAAGTAGAGAGCGTTACAGTAATCCAACCTCGAGGTGACCGTCGCATGGATCACAGTGGCCAGGTCTTCCCGGCTGAGATAGGGAACCAACTGCCTGGCCAGCCGCAGATGGTATAAGGCTGACCTGGCAGTGGCTGCCACCTGGGCTTCCATCGTTAACGAGGAGTCCAGGAGCACACGCAAACTCCTAACCTCCCGCACAGGCACCAATGGTGTCCCGCCAAAGGTCGGGAGAGGGTGTCCCAACTATTTGCCGGGTTTAGTTTCAACCGACTCAGCCTGAGCCATCCAGCCACGGCTTGCAATGCCCGTAAAAGGTCATCAGGACCAGAGTCCGACCGGCCGTCCAACATCAGATAGAGCTGGGTGTCATCCGCATACTGATGACACCCAAGCCCACACCTCCTGACAATCTGGGCGAGGGGGCGCATGTAGATGTTAAACAACATCGGGGACAACACCGCTCCCTGCGGCACCCCACATTCAAGGGAACGCCTCAGGGACCGCTGCCCCCCC
>NW_015173677.1:562356-574088 GCF_001447785.1 Gekko japonicus
TCAGCCTCCAGCATCGCGCCGACGCACTCTATGCCCACGATCTCCACCTGCAGGAGCGCCCTGAAGGAGTAAGCCTCCCGAATGAAAAGCGCCACTCCTCCCCCCCGCCCACTAGTCCGTGATTGGTGAAGGACCGAAAACCCCGGGGGGGGGCGAGTTGGGTGAGCGCAACTGTCTCACCCTCCTTCACCCAGGTCTCGGTCATGCAAGCCAGGTCTGCTTGCTGTTCCTGCACGAAGTCCCGCAGGACTTCGGCTTTGTTGTTGATGGACCTGGCATTGCACAACACCAATGACGGAGGAGGGTTCTTAATCCTGACCCCACTGCTGGCCACCCTCGGGATGGGTCGAAGGCTAGAAGGGCGCCGAGCCATACTGCTTCTCTGCGCTCTTCTCACTCGATCTTGCCCCGACCCACCGCCATACCTCCCTCTCCCCAAGAGCAGTGGAATTTGTTTCCCATACATCACTGGCGGGCTCCGCGTAGCTTCAGGCCGCCAACTGATGGCAAGGTCACACACACCAGCTACTACAACTAAACAATTAAACGTGCTATCTGTGCAAAATACAAAATAGTTCTAACAGTCATCTAACTGTATTTCTCACTGCTCATGTCGGGGGTATTCCTACCTAACTAATTAATTTAATATAAGCCCCGACACTCACACCCAACCTTCATTCACTCACACGTACATCCACATATAGCACTCGCACCCACTCACCCCAGCAGACTCACACCATGCACTCTTGCTCTGACACAGCCATGTTCCTGGGTGCCTAGCAGATTAACCAGGCTCTCACATCGATGTTCTTCTGGATTCCACCAGATCATATAGCAAATAATGTTGCTTCATTACATAAAAGGGTTAAACACAGTTTCACCCCAAAGCACTTTAAGGCTTAAGGGCTCTCAAGCAACAAATCTAGTAAAGTGTTATCAACAAGAGCCCTGCAAGCAATTCCTGTGTATGTTTTTCACTCCACTTGGTCATTTGGCTCCCAGGTCTGCCAGAGACACATGAAGTTAGCTGGCTGTTTCTTCTATATTTATATGTTCTCACTTATACAACCAAACTCTTTAGCTTGTAAACTTCAAGGTCAAAGTAAGTTCAAATATGGTTGAAGCCAGTATGATGAGAACATTTGACAGTCCAGTGATGTAATTTGGCCTGCATTTTTGAAACCTTCTTGAGAGTTGAAGATTAAGGTGAACAATAAACAATTGTGCATAAACCACTACTGGCAAACATGCACTTCTGGCTTTGAAAAAAACATGAGCTAAAAAAAAAATGGGCTACTGGCTCAAAACATTATGGATTTTGTTTAAATTCAAAGCGTATGAGTCTTCTACTTCCCCAATTACTGAACTAGAATACTTATGTTGAGTATAATAGTATAATAGGTATGTATTTTAAGGGTGTACTTGCCTCCTCCCCTCCTCCCCCTTCATCCATGTCAGTAGTCACAATCATAACAGTATGTATAATGACTGCCAAAGTGTTTCAATATAATTGCACTCACTGTCATCAGTGCAGCACAAATTAATTCAGTTCAGCCAAGGCCCACTGATGCCTTACCTTCAAGCATTTTTGTTTCCAGTCTTCTCCAGGCCTTCGTATACACTACACAAGTCTATGGGTGCATTCAGATGGGGGCTTTACAATGGAATAGGTGCCGGTTCCAACCGGTGTACTTACCGGCGTTCACACAGCGAACATCTGCCTCCCGTCCCTAACCATTGTAAAGCCCTGTACACCATTGCACTGTGCCACTAGGTCCCCAAGTGGTGGTATCCTGAGTGCAACGGTTGTAAACGCTGTACCTCGCCGTCTGATCGCTCTCCAACGTTGCACAGCTACTTCCATTCGGAAGCCTGAGGCTTCCGATTTTTGCCCGCCATTTTTTAAAAAGGATGGCGATATGCGCTTGGGCAAAGCTTCGCCCTGCCGTTTATTTTTTTTTAAAAAGAAAAGGGCCTTACTGTAGCGTTTCGGAGGCGTCCGGGACCTCAGGGAGGCTACTGTGCTCTTTAAACTTTAAAGGTAAGTCCTTACCTTTAAAGTTTAAATGTAAGACAGGGTTTTTTGCACATGCGCGAAGATCGCCATTCTATGTATGGCTGCCTATGCGCATGCTCAAACTAAGTTAAAAAACAAACAAACCAACGACGAGTGTGGACGAATCATGGCCTTTGAAAGATCAGGGAACTCAGGGAGATCCCAGCACATTAGATGATTCTGACCCATCTGTTCCAGAGGCTCCCCCAAGGAACCTGTTGTCCTGCCCTCAGCCGGGATCGTCTGGGAGAGCCAGCCAACGGGACCCAGGAAGCCCCAGGAGCAACAGCGAACACCTCTGAACTTACCGTGGCGGCGGAGCACAGGAGGACCTGAGTCTTGCAGCGGCATCAAGACGGAGTCCCCAATGTCAGTGGATGTGACCCAGCACGGCCCTGAGACGGCAGTGAGGCCACGGAGGGGCCTGGGAGCTTCGACCAGTCGCGCCTGAATCCAGCAGTGGGAGGAGGCTTGAAAGCTGGGGAGGGGGCTGGCCGGTTGTTGGAGCAGAGCAGAAGCAGCGGGCACACTGCAGCTTGACGTCCAGAGCTTTAGGAGGGGGCGGAGCCCAGGCAGAGGAGGGGGTGGAGGAACCAGGCAGGGGAATAAAATGGGGAAGGAAGGAGGTGGCCGAGGAAGAGAACTGGGCTGGTTAACAGATGCAGGCAGAGAGAGAGAGCTCGTGGCTGACCAAGAAGCGGCAAAGCCAGTACCAGGTGGCAGGAGAAGGTGAAAACCTTCTTTCCAAGACCACAGACTGAGGCCTTTCCTCCTCCTTCCCTCCTCCATCCTCCCGCAGGTTGTTGGATATCCCCCAGGAGAAAGGGGAGGAACAAGGACCTTACCGTGGACTCCTCCAGCCGGAGGGACACTGACATGGCAGAAAGTCGACTCCTTGCATATCCAGAACGGTGACCGGGGGTCAGTCATGGGCGGACAGGGAAACCCCTGACACCTGTACTTGACACTTCTTCACCAGAACTTTCATCTGTTCTCCCACATCCTGGTGCCGCTAAGCCCCAGCCCAGGACCTGCACCATGAGTCCACCAATATCTGCCTCTGCTGAGCATTCAGTATGTTTGCACATGTTCAGAACTTACAGCAAGAGTCCCTAATCTTTTTGAGCCTATGGGGACTTTTGGAATTCTGACACAGGATCATGGACACAACTACAAAATGGTTGCCTCAGGAAGCAGAGCCAATTTCAAAATGGCTGCCACAAGAGGTGGAGCCAACAACAAAATGTTAGGGCATGCACGCATATTTCTAGTAGTACCTCTTCAACATTTCAAGCAGAAGCCCTGCTTAATAGGATTCCTTTTAAAATAAACACATTGTTTACATATATTTTCATGCACATACACAAGTTACATGGTGAAGGTCCTTGCATTGTGGTGGGAGCTGTAGAAACAACTTTCTAAAAATCTGCACAGAAAATTAGATCTTCAGTGGCTCCCCCACGCTTTTTAATCTTTATATAAATGATGTTGTCCCATATATCAAAAAAACAATCTGTCACGCACCCATACTAGCGGGACAGGAAGTTCCTATACTACTTTATGCAGATGATGCAGTGCTGCTATCCAGATCAGAAGTTGGCTTGCGTAAGCTAGTGAATACTTTTACTGATTACTGTATCCAAGAGGGGCTGATGATCAATTATGAGAAATCAAAAATAATGGTTTTTTCTAACAAACCTTGTTTAAAACAAAGATCATGGAAGGTTAAGGGTGGGGAGATAGAACAAGTGTCTCATTTCAAATATCTGGGGATAGTGTTCAGCTCCAGTTGCCACTGGAAACATCATATAAGAGCAGCAACTGAAATTGCTAAATTAAATTCTAATGCCCTCCTTAAATTCTATTATTCAAGAGGCGGCCAGTATGTCCCAATGGCCATTGCAGCTTTTAATGCGAAAGTTGCTCCACAATTTTTATATGGGGCTGCGATCTGGATTAAAGAAATTTCGGAATTATCAGATCAGATCCTTCTCCAGTTCCTGCGTAAAATTGCAGGAGTCCCTAAATGTGTCGCAGGGACGGCACTTAGAGAAGAATTCGCACAATGCTCCTTTGAGTCAAGAGCCTGGAAGGCAGCCTTTAAATTGAGACTGAAAGTTCTTTATATGACACCTAATGCTCAAGGAGGTCTTCTTTATCTTTTAAAAGGGGATAATTATAAATGTACGTGGGCAAAACATATAGATAACAAGCTGGAGTGGATTGGTCTCGCCCCTACGGGGCTTAATAATTTAAATTATCAAGAAGCGCTAAATTTGATGAGATTGAGGGTGACAAACATTGACCGACTCAGCACTTCAATTCGTGCTAGGCGAGTATGCTCCAACTCTGCCTTAGGGATTGTTCCACCTAAGAAAACTCCCTCATATATGAGCTTCCTTACATCCCCCAGATCTAGATATGTCTTCACGCTTGCAAGGTTGAATGTTTTTCCAACTGTAGAGCTAAGTGGCCGTTTTGCTAAAATACAGTACTCAAATAGATTCTGTAATTGTGGATCAGGTGCAATAGAGACCTTAGATCATCTTATGTTATTTTGCCACCAATGGATTGACCCCAGCTCCTGCTGGATTACTCCTATTTTACAAAGATATCACCTCCCTATGGAACCCTGGGTGATAACCATACTATTAGCTGATGAGGACCCTGAAACGACTCGCTTGGTGGCAAAATAGTGCTATCTCTAAAGCGGCTTTGAAATGTTATGAGTACCTTTTGTATACAATTTTAAAATTTTAAAACTAATTTCCATAATATCATGGGATTTTATAGAATTCATTGAAGTTTATAAAATGTGGTCTGATGTTACTGATTGAGAGCATGTTTACTAGCTTTTATTGTAAAGGCGTTCTGTCTAAATTTCTTGTAATTTTATGTAATGCATTTTATACTTGTTGTTTGCATGTTTGGCTTAAGACCTCGGGTCAATGAAGCTAATAAATGAAATGGAAATGGATCTTCAGTGGCTAGTTAGAAACCCTGCTGGGCAAATCCCCACCTGGCTCTGCCAACTTTCTAAAAATACTTAGCAGGCTCTGGAAAAGCTGTCAGTGGTGCCTGTGGACACCACATCAGGGCCCCCTGACTTACAGGATCCAGCTATAGTTCCAATATGCCAGTGTAAGAACGACAAAAAAAAATCTTTCGAGGCCAAATATTCCTTGGTAGTCCAACATGCAAAACAAGCCAAGCTGAAATGTTAGAGAGGCAAGCCATGCAACTTCCTTTCTACCACCAAAACAGAACAGGGTCAAGACATCAGGCAAAATGTTGTGAGAATATGCTGCAGAGATTGCTTACAATCCAGCTGGACTAATTTTGAACATGGTTCTTGTGAGTGTTCTTGTAAGTGAGATGGTTCTTGTGAGTGTTTGAGGTATTGCTTACAATTTGCAAACAAACTAAGATCTAAGCAGGGAGATAACAAAGCATTTTTAAAAAACTGGCATAAAATCCTCCTCTCCAAGTGTAATTTAAATTGAGCATCATAAATTTTGAATACTGAAACACAACTTTCTGTCTGTTTTGTTTTCACATTACTTATTTTATATCTGCAAAAACTATAAATTAGGAATAAGATAACCAGCTACTGCAATTCAGAGTAAGCAAATGTTCACAACAAACCCCCAAAATGTATTTCTTTTAAATATCTCCCATTTCTCAATAATTCAGTACAAGTGCATGTATGGAATGCATAAAACTGGAGCTTATTGATATGGTTATTATTTACAAAAAACGAAGTATGGAGCAGGTCTTCTCAAAGTCCCATAGGACTTTTTTCACCTTCTCCACATTGTTCATAGGCATTTTGGGGCATATTATCCTGGTCCTTGTGACTGGTTAGGTCAGTCCCCACTAGGAATGGCAAGAATCATGTGATAGGGGTATTTGGCCAGCACCCTGAGACATCTGTAGATGAAGGGCAATCTAGCTAACTAAGCCAGGCCATCATTGGCTAGAGTGGCTGGGTTAGTTAGACCAGGGGTTGCCCTTAGTGCTGAGAAGCACCAACTAAATTAACTTTATTGATGAAAGGGTCTACAAACTATACATTTGAAAATACATGGAAGTGTTTTTATGACTGGTATAATAACAGCATAACAGATTGAAGTATAAAGGTTAGAATATTGAAATATGCAGACACAGATATAGATTTTATTGTACAGAAATAGAGCCACCGGAGAAAGAATTATTTGCGCTAATGAAATAAGATTTTATTATTGTAAACTTATGAGGCAAACTGTTTTAAGGACAAGCATGATTTACCCCCATTTATGTTTTGTGTTGTATTGTGTTTTTTTTTGTACGTTTATATGTGTGTTTAGTTTCAAAAACAAATAAAATTCTGCCCCTTGGGGCAGTAAAAAAAAAAAAAGGAAAAAAAGGTAATATTAATTGTCTGGTAGGTGGTAGAGTAGATCCATAGCTCTTAGGGTTGCCAGCCCCCCCCCCCCGGCAGGCAATGCGAACTTAGGGATGCCAGCTGCCGGTTGGGAAACTCTTGGAGATTTGGGGCATGGAGCCTGGGGAGGGCAGGGACCTCAGTGGGGTACAATGCCATCGAGTCCACCCTCCAAGGCATCCATTTTCTCCAGGGAAACTGATCTCTGCAGCCTGGAGACAAGCTGTAATTCCATGGGATCCCCAGGTCCCGCCTGGAGGCTGGCATTTCTAAGTCCTCAGAACATTTTTTGATATACAACCTGGGATTAATGAAACTGGCTGTATTTCTGGCCGAACCTGGAACAGTGGTGGATTTGCCAATTGATGCCAATCAAAGATTACCTGGTAGCCACAACCTACACTTAACAGTAGGATTTTATTGATGCTTTAATAACATAGATCATCCAAGAATAAATCTAGTTGAGTTCATATATTGTATTTCAAGTTTTCATTTGGATGTGTGTGGGTGCAACAATGAATGTCATTCATTCAGTTCATTTCTCTGTGTTTTGACTTTAATTGCCATGTGTTTTGTTTTACACTGCTTATAAAATTGGGACCCCTTCTATTAACTGTATGATCTTTGGCAGGAAGGATTGGTTGGATGAGAGATACAGTCCCAGAAAATTTAATCCAAATTGGATCAGAATCAAAGACATTGAAGCTGGATGTGTTTTGCCTTTAATTGCCTATAAAGCTGGGACATTTGCATTTGTACAAAATTTGGCAGTAGGATCCCTTGCCTTCTCTCTTTTTCTGAACCTTCAATATTAATTTTCCAAATTTATATCACATTTGCTTGGGCAGTGCTTTATCTCTGTCCTTCTGTTGCCTGCATTCGTCTTCCTTTCTCTTTTGCCCATTTGTTCTCTATCTGTTGTGCTTTCCATGTGTCTGCCTCTGTGCCTGTTTGAAGTGATGCTTAAGGCAGTTTGGCCACACATACACTGTCTTCCTTTTGTGTCTGGCTGTTCTTCAGAGTGCACTGCCATAGATTTACTGGCGTACTTGACTGAGTTGTCTCTCAGTGTTCTTCAGCTGTAACATGAGTAACTGTTTCATAAATTGTTTACTGTATGCTGCATTTTTTACTTGAGCTGTGCTGTGGTGTTGCTCACTTTCTGGAGTTACTGGCTATGCAAGCTATCTATTCTTACCTCTCTGTCATGATTTCAGTGATTTTCCTTGGGAACAGACTTCTAAGTCCATTGAATTCAATGGGTCTAGAAGGACATGTCTTTGGTTAGGATTGCACTGACAGTGTCACTGTTTCCCAACTGTATAATGAGTAAATGGCTTCCGTACGATTATTTCCTTGTCCATATAATGTGTATGTATGACTTAACCTCTTCTCTTCAGTTTGGCTCACTTCCTTTTTTATAACCATTGCACAGCTGTATTGAACTCTGATACGTGGTAGCCGAGCCTCATGTGCATTTATTTTGCTACTTAATTTCCATGCCACTTTTCTGTTTTTTGGAGGGCACTTGAGGTAGCATATAAGAAGTACCATAAAAAGCATAAAGCAAAATAATTAAATCAATTAATATAATTCTGTGGATATCATTGTAATCATGTTGTGCTAGTGCTCTAGAGTCTCTGCTAGTTTCCCGTTGCCTTCTGGGCAAATCTGGGTCAAGGTTTTGATGTACAAATTTCTTAACAAGATAATATACAGCATGGCAAATTGTAAGTACAACAAAGCTGCTTCCCCCCTGCCTCCCCCCCCCCAGCCCCAAGGCTCTTGTACTAACAGTGCATTTGAACTCTGTGAGGAATCGAGTTCTTTTTAGAGAAATGTAAGATTGAGATCCCATCACTGGAACGATTTTCTACACTCGCTAAAAATAAGTGAGACTGAAAAGAAAATTAATGTTATCAATTGAACTCTGCAAATCCAAAATGATTCACAACCTCTTCTAAAGATCACTTTTAAGATATTTGTTCAGCATCAAAACAGTTTTTTGACCCTGAACAAATGAAGAAAACGTAGGCTTGAAAAGTTCTAGTTTAGAAAGAACAGGACCAGAAGTTATTGCAGTACTTTACAAACCGAGGATCACCTGAGGCCTTAAATACTATAACAAACTGGAAGGATTATAATGCTAGGAAATCTCTTGCTCCAAAAACGTCACTTTGGCAAGGCTTGTTGCTTATACATCTTGAGGTGGAGCTTCTTGGCTTGAAGCTTTCCTGGTCCTTACTAGAAGCATTAATTATATGGGCCTTGTACCAGCCCAGGCTCCAGACCATGCCTTCTGTACAGTTGCTTGGCAGAACAAGAAGCAAATGAATACATCTGTCATCCACATATACACAAAAAAGGATAAGGGACTTAAAGTCATCCAAGCGTAAAAACTAAACAACATTTCAAAAGGTCTGTTCCAGACATCTCCAGACATTGTGGGTGGATGAACAAATACCTTTGCCAAAATGTAATTGTGAGGCAAGCATAATGATTAGAAATGTAACTTCATTTACTGGTCTAGCAACTCCAGGTGAACAAGAGCTTTGCTACAAACCAGTCCAATGCTCAAAGTATATTTCAAGGGAAAGGATAGCTCAAGGCACAAGTGCAAGGTAAACTGCCGAATCTGGACTGATTGACTCTATACCTCACGCAACTTCCTAAACTGATCTCCTAAATTAAGATAAAGACTGCCAAATGTTTTCTGTGCTCTCTTCTTAAATGGGACTTTAAATCTCACTGGTTTAGAAAGCAATTAGAGAGAATTGTTAGAATTTGTTGAAACTCATGGAGTTCAATGGTTTATTGCCCAAAAGATCTCTGTGAAACTTGAAGCCAGTGTCACTCGAAGCAGCATGGCCAGGACTCACCATCATGACTTTTCTTTTCTTTTTAACGTATTTTGAATGTACTTAGAACATCAATCCTTATGAAGGGATGGGTTCTACTGAAGTTGAAAGCTTGGACATTTTTTATGTCATTTGGTTGAGTCTGTGTGTGTATGTAAAGTACAGTCAAGTTGCAGATGACTTATGGAGACTCTGTAGGATTTTCGAGTAAAGACATATTCAGAGGTGGTTGTACCGTTGCCTGCCTCTGTGTGGCGACCCTGGACTTCCTTGGTGGTCTCTCATCGAAATACTAATCAGGGCTACCCCTGCATAATTTCCAAGATCTGACAAGATCAGACTAGTCTGGCCCATCCAGGTCAGGGTTTGGTTGAACCTAATAAAAAGTATTGTGGAGATTGGGTTCTGGTTTTTTGTATTTTACATATTCAGACCAATACAATTTTCCCCTTTGTAGGCTTTGTAGTCAGGCATACATCAGTTTTATTCATTGACACACAGATTACCTCTTATAACAGATAAATTAATTGTTCATTTGGTATAGTTTTACATAATGTAATACTTTAATTTCATAGTTCATTGCAAATTTGGGTTGCTCTGGATTAGGTGGATTGTGGAATGCAGTTCTCATACATGGGGCTTTCAACACTAGACATGGCTTGCAGGATTATAATAGTTATTGAAATATGTGAACCTGATGAAGCATGGAAACATTGTACCCAAATATTGGGCTTAGACAAACACAGAACAAATTTTATCATGAACACAATAGCCGTCACAATTCTTTACACACACTCAGTGAACACCAAATGGTAAGACATGGTGTATCTTTGAGAAGTGTTTGTTTATTATACGTGATTGCATTCTTCCTTGAAACAACTGGAGGCCTCATGCAGCATGTAGAGACCAAACATAGCAGTGAGATGGATTCAGTTCACAAACTGATGCCACTGACTGTGAATGCACTAATGTGGAAAGGAACCCAGCAAGTTGGCTAAAACTGTTTGCCCAGTGACCTGAGCTACCTATCAACTCCTGAACTCCATGATAACTACTTAGTCATGATACAGGTTGAACTAGGGTTTGCTTGGGCATGCTCATAATTATAAATACCCTGAATTGAGAGGAAAGGTAGATTATAAATGGTTTGTTTGTTTTATTTTATGCAACAGAAAATGGTTCAATGATTATAATACAAGTGGAGACCCGCAAGAAACTTGTGGGATGGTTGTCTCATTTGTCATATCTTTGCTTCCTCTCCTCACCCCCTACCTCTCTCACACTATTTCTCCCCTCTGCCCCCGTTTTCTTACTTTCTATTTCTCCTCCATGCATGTGACTTCCTCTCTCTTTCTGACCTGTCATCTTTCTCTTTGTTTTTCTGCCTCCCCACTTCATCACTCTTTCTCTCTCTTTCTGCCCCCACCCCACCATTCTTTCTTTCTGCCCCCTTCACTCTCCCAGCCCCCTGCCTGCTTCCTCCCCCATTCTGCAGAGCAGCAGCAGCAGAGGCAGTGCTCCTAGTCACCCACCTGCTTCCTCTCCCCCCACAGCAGCAGTGGCAGTGGTCTGGGAATCACAACGGATCTCCCAGCTAAAGAGATCAATTCACCTTAGGGCTGCCAGCTCTAGGTTGGGAAATTCCTGGAGATTTGGGGGTGGAGCCTTGGGACATTGAGGCTTGGGGTGGCAAGCAGCCTCAGCAGGGTGTGATGCCATAGACTCAACCCTCCAAAACAGCCATTTTATCCAGGGGAACGGATCTCTGTTGCCTGGACAACAGTTGTAATTCTGGGTGATCTCCAGTCCTCACCCGGAGGCTGGCAATGGTGGTTCTCATGGAGGAAATGGCCGGAGGGTGGATCTATGATATTACACCAGTCCAAAGTTCCTCCTCTCCTCAAATCCCACCCTCTCCATGCTCCACCCGTCAAATGTCCAGGAATTTCCCAACCTGAAGTTGGCAACCCTATTTCTTTTCCACCCAACAGCCAACCTACCTTTATCTGCCTCTCTGTCTTCTGCTTTCCATCTCCACCCCCCAGCCTCTACCTAGGAAAATTACAGTCTTTCTCCACAGTGGGGACCAAAGCAGCTTTCATTATTCCCTCCTCCTTTTTATCTGCACAACAACCCTGTGAGGTTGGTTAGGCTGAAATATGTGACTGGTCCAAAATCACGCAGTCAGCTTCCACTGCAAGATGGTGATCTGAACCTGGGTCTTGCAGACCCTACTTTGAAGTGCTAACTTCTGCACCTCACTGGCTTTCATAGGGTGGCTGCTGATGAACGGTAGCAAGCAGCTGAGGCTAGGTGAGTCATGCAAATCAGGGGGGACCTGGCAACCGTAGACTATTGCCAGGCCTAGAGTTGCCAACCTCCAAATGGAACCTGG
>NW_015173677.1:574217-591550 GCF_001447785.1 Gekko japonicus
CCCCCCGGACATTCTAATCTCTCACAGTTGATGCCTGAAGCAGATCCCTGCAGAGGCCATTTCAAAAGGTTTTGGGGGGAATTCAGCTGTCCCTGAAGGGATTTTTTTAGTTTTTGGATTTTTCTACAAACCCAGGAAGTCTACTGACTATGTAGGAAAAGCTGTTGGGGGAGAGTGAGCCCCCTGTTGGTGGAAATAAGTATTCACACAGGAAAAAAACCTCTTGAAAATAGAATAAGGATATTCACTGAAAAGATGAATTTTATGAAGGTGACACATGCCTGTTTCTCTGTCATATGAAAAAGAAAGAATTAATATTTTAATTTTAATGCTTTTTTCTACCATTCTGCTTTCTTCTACCGTCCTTCAATTGCATCCATACAATATTACATATGATGCCAGAAAAATGTGATGGACAGGATCATCCTTTTATCATAAAGCTTTGTTTGTTAGCCTCTGGATAGCTTCTGCACAAGACTATATTATGTTTCTGTGATCCCCATTATCTGACAAATGCTATACAACAAACAGTTTTGGGGTAATCAATTGTAATTTATCTTATCTCTTAGCATTGGAAGGTTTACTAATGCATCTGAAATATAAGCACTGTTTTGCATTAAAACCTGTTTACTAAAATTTTGTCTCCAAAAAACTTCCACTCCACAGTAGTGTCCTACTATATAATTTTCATTGTATTTGCATTTACTTCATCCCAGCATGATCTGAAGAAATAATGCTGGCTTTTATTCTATAATAGACCTTAGAAAATAAACAACATAGGAGAAATTGAAAATGTAAATACTTAATGATCTCAGATAAATGCACCAGGATTTTAAAAGGTTTGTTCATGGATGACACAGATGGTTTTCCTTATTCTGAAGTACTACCGTGACCCATTATGCATATGGTATATACAATGAGGAAAAAACCTCTGTTATGGTGTGATTTTTCATATCACTTTGTGAGCGGATGGCACTTTCCACCACCACCACCACCACAGGCAGAAGATAAATTACAGTTCACTGGTGGACTATTGGTCAATTTCTAGTGGATTCCATCCTGATAAGGTTCTTGCAAAGTATGTAAAGGAGGTAGACATTAGCCTCATCCAGGAAGTCAGTTTTATACTATAGTGTTTTGTTTTGCCAGCTTTATGTGGAATGGTTGAGGTTTCACTGGGAAGAAATTTGACAACTAAATGGAAATTATGGATAGACTCAAATAATATTAAAAAATAAGACACACATCTCTCGTTCTATAAAAATATTTAATTATATATAATTCACATATTGCTTCTGAGATCACAACTTCCACCTGCTTTCTATCCACCTGACGCTTACCATGAATGTATCCATCAACAGATAGGATAGTACTACAATGGTGGGGCAAACTATGACACCTAGTGGTCAGATCAATATGCTGCATATTCAGGATTCTTTGGGTTTCCTGGACCCATTCATTTTCCGTGATGTCAGTGAACTAGATAGTAGTGCTTTAAAAAACTTTTTAAAACATTGTAATAACTATAGGAGTTCTCTGAGACTACTAACAAGAAACCAAGCTTTAAAAGCTAAATCTGAGCTCAAGCCCTGTTTTAGCAAGTAGCTTGAAAGTTCCAGACTGCCAACAATGAAATTTCCACATCCATCCAGATGAACCAACTGGAGCTCAAGCCCTGTTTTAGCAAGTAGCTTGAAAGTTCCAGACTGCCAACAATGACATTTCCACATCCATCCAGATGACCCAACTGGATTATGGGAAATAAAATAGGCTGAAGATCACCAGAGACTGATCCAGCACCTGTACCCTAATCCAGCAACAGAGCTCTCCATGTAGAAACATGACCACAAAAATAGTTGATGCAGATGCATGTCTTGATGGGTACCCATGCACTGCTAGGGCCTGTGCAGATTTTGAAGCAGCTTTGTGTGCTGCATTTATAGCATTATTCCCTCTTTGTAATGTGTGAAAAGTAGACATGGAGATTTATATAAAATATTTGGATCCTGTAAGTTCAATATCACAAATAAAGCAATGAGATCCAATTGAATTTGGTAAAACAAAGTAATAAAACTAAGAATACCCAGCAGAAAGTATACCTTCTTAGCCACCAGCAAACCCTCAGTGAAACCTGAAAGCTTCCTGAAGTAATGGGGTTTTAGCCAACAAGTAAACTTTAATAGAGATCAAGGAAGGCAAACCTCCAAGCTGTTGACATGCTATGGATCTGTGTCCTCCTTTACATGATTGCTTGTCACTGATTATTTGGAGACATAATCTTCCACTTTATGCTGCAAAAAAAATAATTGTGGATGAATTTATGCTGCACCAACATACATTCATAGTTACGATTTTTGGTTCCAATGTGTATTATTTTGCAGTTTCCCACATGGAACCTCATTTGCCACATTGATGCCCACTCGCCCAGCCTCAACAGATCCCTCTGGACCTCCTCCCTCATTCTTAATACCCTGAACAACTTAGTGTCACCCGCAAACTCCAAATCATTAATGAACAAGTTAATACCCTGAACAACTTAGTGTCACACGCAAATTCCAAATCATTAATGAACAAGTTAAAAAGCACCAGACCTAGTACCAAGGCCTGTGGTACCCCATTGCTTGCCACCTTCTGCTGTGAAAACTGCTCATTTATACTCATTCTGTTTCCTGTTAATTAACCTGTTTTTTGTCCACAAGAGGGCTTGTCCTCTAATCCTACAACTGCTGAGTTTACTTAGGAACCGTTGATGTGGAACTTTATCAAAAGTCTAGGTAAACAAAATCCTATTAGATAGATATTCTTGGAATGTAAGATTGTTACTCATCTAGGGTTCTTACTCATATAAATAAAGTATAGGTGGGGCAAAGTAAAATGTTCATCAATGTAAAGGAAAAGCTATCCTAACAACTTGAGTAGGATCTTGAATGCAACCAAATCTAAAGCTATAACTTTAGCACACTTTATTTTCCAACTTTTCAACTTTCCAAAAATATTTTATATGTTAATAGTTAGCTCTCTCTCTCTCTTTTTATAGAAAAGGCTTTAAAGACCATATTGAATTCATTAGATATGTTGCTTAGTTCTATCATTTAGTCACATTAAAAATGTAACATTAACGTCTGCCTACAAAAACAAATTTGTCATTTAAGCAATAATTTTTAAAAAATATGTTTTTGGAAGTCAGCCCCCCCCCCCCAATCACTGGTGGCAATGGGCAATTAGACCATAGCATCAATTGTAAATGAAAAATTCTTCCCATAAGATTTTGAGACCCTTCTTTGAAGCATTAGAAATTGACATGGGATGCATGTTGGGACGTTTAGTAGCACAGAATTGTACAGTTCTGCTGAACAGCGCCAGAGAAGTTACAGACAAAGATAACCGAGAATAACAGTGCCAGAAACCAAGACCAGCTTGCTGTTTTATGGTTCAACAAGGCCATTATCAGTGTAATGTTGGCATGTCTCTTAGAGCACTGTAGACTTCACCCTGAAAATGATAAAAGGAATGCCTGTAGCTTTAAAAAAAATGGAAGTCCTCAGTGGCAGTTGCTAAGCAACCACAGAATTCTAAGCACGACCCTTTATAGGGCTGTTTTGGATGTTGACGGAGAACTCATCAGGGCCAGGCCTACCAGCAACCATGGGGTGACTTGACATCACAGGACTGCATGAATCACCATTACAGTATTACATAGATTTTAGTCCTGAAACCCTTCAGGTATATCTATTAGGTGATAGAGTACTATACCATATCCAGTAGCAAAATTGTGTGATAGCACTCAAAAAGCGGTATCACTTGATGAAGGAAACGTCAGTTGCTGGGAAATAAATGAATGAAAAGAGTGTGTTTTTTACACATATATGAGTGTGTCTTTTACACATATATCCCTATGACTTTTATGTATTTACAAGTGTCACCCGGCCGCGATACTCGCGGGGGGGGATTTCATATCCCCACACACATACACATTCTCCCCAGGCACCCTTGTAGCTGCCAGACCCACTGTCTCCCCCCCCCTCGGTGGCTGCCTTGTATGGAGCTGCTCCAGACGGCCGCGCCAGGTTCCCCCTCCCCCTCTCTGGCGAAGCAGCGACGCCGGCCGGGAAGTTTAAGAAAGTGTGGCTGGGGCGGCCGGCGTCACTGCTTCACCAGAGAGGGGCGGCAGGCGCGCTCCTAACGGGAGCTGCAGAAGGTGGCGGGAGCCAGCTGAGGGGGACGTGTCCGTGAGCGGCGGGCGGAGAAGCGGGGAGAGGAGCTCCTCCCGGGCTGGGGGCGAGTGCCAGGAGCACCGGGCGAAGCGGGGCACCTCGGGGAGGGTAGAGAGGGCAGCGCTGGGCTGGCGCACGGCCAGAGGGAGGAGACCCGGCTGGGCTCTCGTTTTGCAATTGCTTTAATTTGCGGCGGGAAGCCAAGCGGGGCTTTCCTCCTCCTCCTTTCCCAAGAGCCGCCGTCGGGCTTTCCCTTTGGGCGCCGCAGCCGCCTTCTGCCTTCCCCCGAGGTGGGGAGGGGCGCCTCCCGCTTCTCTGCCCGCCCACGACACCTTCGCCCTCCGCTTTCTCCCCAGCCGCCATGTCCGAGGAGAAGCCCAAGGTAAAAGTGAAAGAGGGTCCCTCCCTGCTCTTCCCCCCCGCTCCGAAGCGAGAGCCGTGCGGCTTGCCACGCGGCTCTCGCTGCTTTCAGAGCGTTCCCTGCGCATGCGCACGGAATGCTCTGGCACTTTCGGGGGGATTTAAACATTCCCCCGATGTTTTTTCCCACTTTTTGGATTTTTGTGCACACGTGGGGACCGCCCCACATGTGCACAAACCTCTCCCTGCCCCCCAGGTGGCCCCGAAGCGCGGATTTAGATATCCGCACACACGGGCTTTGAATCACCTAGGCCTGGCTGCTTGCTCCTGTTTAACAGCAGCTACCCTATGAAAGCCAGTGTGATCTAGAACTTTCAGAGTATGTTCTGCGAGACCCAGGTTCAAATAATCAGTTAGCCATGGAAGCTCACTAGGTGATGTTAGGCCAGTCACCCACATGCTTTCAAGCTAACCTACCTCACAGAGTTCTTGTGAGGATAAAAAGGAGGGGAGGAAAATGATGTAAGCTGCTTTGGTCCACACTGTGGAGAAAGGTGGAGTATAAATGAAGTAAATAAATAATAAGGGAGGCAGATAAAAGGTAGGTTTGTGAATGCCTGAGAAGGAAACAATAAGGCATGCATCTGACAAAGGGAGGCTGCGGTCACACGGAGCATTAGCCACGCTACTGAGACGGATGATAGGCGGATTTTCCAGGCACGATCACACCGCAACATCTGGGAAGTGTAGAGCTCCCATAGCAAACCCGAGGCTTCCCGCCGAAGATGCGGAGTTAAAAACTAGTACCTCTGAGGTACTAGTTTTTGGAAACCGCGGGGCAAGGGGTGGCATCTGATCGCGTTTCCGGTGGTAGTCCTTGGCATTTGGCACCCACCCATGTCCCGTTGCAAACAGGTTTCCCCCCCCAAGTC
The DNA here is from genome assembly GCF_001447785.1 of Gekko japonicus. Lineage (NCBI taxonomy): Eukaryota > Metazoa > Chordata > Lepidosauria > Squamata > Gekkonidae > Gekko > Gekko japonicus. The sequence continues at coordinate 579,724 of NW_015173677.1, forward strand.
TCCACAGGATGCGCACAAGCACCCAACTGCTCATGCCCACGAAGAGGAAAGCGAAAGTTCCGTTTCTCTGCAGAATCGCGCATGCCATTGGTGAGATTGCGCCGCGCTGCTTCGTTGCCGTGCTGCAGGATCTTCATGTGATCGCCACCTTGCCCCTACCCACGGGACCTTGACGGGACCTGTGATCGTGCGGCAGTGCGTTATTTTGCTCCAGGCCAAACTGCCACGTCCCCCCCTCCCGCATTTTATGGCCCGTGTGACCGGGACCGGAGTGTTGTTTCTCAAAAGCTCATTCTACAATAAAGTTTGTGAGTCTTAAAGGTGCTACTGGGCTTTTTACTATTTAATAAGGCAGGAGAAAGGATAAAGTTGCTAGGTCCCTTTGTCATGCTGGCAGGGGATTTGGGGAGTGTTCTGGGGTGGGTGGGGACATCATGTGATGCATTGACATCACCCCAAAGTGACATCAGCACATTGATGATGTCAGGGGCAATGCTCTGCTTTTTAGGCAAAGCTCTTTGGTAAAAATGACGTCAAACCATAGTTTTGCCCAAAAAACAGAGTGTCACCCCCCCACCCGACATCACTGACATGCTGACGTCACTTCCAGGTGACATCAGTGCATTGCACATGGCATTGGGGATGGGGGGGGTTTCCTCCTGCCTGCCAGGTGGCTGGCGGTGGGCAGGAGCCCACAAAAGCAGGGGATCCCCCACGCCCACCAGGGTAATGTATCCCTAGGAAAGGGAGAGTATATGAGGGTTGCCAATAGGGGGGAAAGAGGAAATACTGCAGGGAGGAAGGTACCAGGGAAAGTGAGGTGCCACCCCATAAGTCATTGTAGGTTCCCTACCATGCAAGTGGGCCTGGCTCAGTGGCTGGCACCCCATAATTATGCCACAGTTTTCCTAGGTACAGGCTGCTAGGGGAGAGAGGGGAAGCTGAAGACAAAGGGACAGATAAATGTAATTTTATAAACCTCTATCATGCACCCCCCCCCATCATCTCTTTTATAAACTGAGAGGTCTCAGAGCCTTCGGACTTTCCTCATAGGAAACATGCTTTGACCCCTTAATCATCATGGTTGCCATCTTCTGTACTTTTTCCAGCCCTACGATGTTGCTTTTGAGATATGGCCACCCGAACAGCACACAGTATTCCAAATGAGCACACCATAGATCTATATGGGGCATTATGATATTGGCTATTTTATTTTATTTCAATCCATTTCCTGATAATCTGCAGCACAGAATTTGCTTTTTTTACTGCTGCAGCACACCTGTCCTCTTATCCCATGTCTGCAAAGCTTATTCAGGGCGGACGTTTTTTGTGAGGTACCTTCTCAAAATCCTTTTGGAAGTTCAAGTATACAATGTCTACCAGTGTTTGTTCACTTTCTCAAAGAATTCCAAAAGACTGATAAGGCAGGACTTTCCTTTGCAGAAGCCACACTGGTTTTCCCACATCAGGCTTTGTTTCTCTATGTGCCTAACAATTCTTCCTTTGACTACAGCTGCTGCAAATTGGCCTGAGACAGACGTTAGGCTAACTGGTTTGCAATTCCCTTGTTCACCTCGAGACCCCTTTTTAAAAATGGGTGTCACATTTGTTACTCTCCAGTCCACTGGTACAATGGCAATAATGCTGTGTGGAAGCTTAGAAATACGCTCCAATGTATTTGACAGCCCAAACTGGAGCAAGACGCCTGTGTGTATGTGTGCATGTGTGTGTGTGTGTGTGCACGCGCTGAGATTAAAAGAATATTTTTTTAGATATTCTGCACTGGAATGTCTTGTCCTTGGAGTCTTTGCATTGCCGGCTATAACATTAATATTTAGACCTCTTTTCCTCATTAGATCACATTCATTTTAAAATAAGATTATGATTGATCCTTGTCTTTCAAGATCTAGCAGGATAAACAGAATATTAACAAATGAATCAATAGGGATTTCAAGCCCCTGCAGCTTCACAGAAAATGGAAGTCCGGAGGAACAATAGATATATTTATATTTGCAAGTTTGATCCAAGGATTGTGTGAGAAGGAAGCTGAACTCATTTTATTTGTAAATGGAGTACATATTTAGCAAGCAAAGTGAGGAGGCTGACTGACAATGTGGTGGAGAGATTTGGTTGACAAGACTCCAATTAGTGTAATCCACATCTGTGTTCAAACGAAAAAGGGCTTTTTTAAAAAAAATGTCAGTTTTATTTGTTCTGGAAGGAAATTTAATTTGCTATGCACAGAGGAATGTAAATTTTATTTCGATGTGAGTTTGACATCTTAGAGATTTTGGATCAAGGTATATAGAAAGAGGCAGTGAAACAACCAGTGTGTGACAGTTTTAGACCAGATGTATATTTTATGTGTGAGGAGTTCAGCAGTTGGGAGCTTTGTTTATGAGAAATACAAACAGAAGGATGAACTTTAGCTGTGTGGGTGTTTTATGTTAGAAAGTGGGAAAAAATAATGCTCCTCAGGTTTAGAATGATAATTATAGAACTCAGGGAATTATGTTACTGATTATTGTGTCTTTTTGTAAAATATAATCCAATGAGATGCAGTTCAGAAAAAAGGAACCTTTTCCAGGAAGAACCAGATCACAAACAATAAGGATTAACCATGTGTTTCTGGTCCTTTGAATTCTTGCTTTAATTTCCATGAGTCCAAGCTTCATTTTTGGCATTTTATATGATTCTAAAGAGGAAAGAGATTTATAGTACAATCCTAAACAGCATAACACTCTGAAATCAATGGGCTTTGAACGAAAAAGAAGAGTAGAAAAGAGTATGTTTTAGATCCCGCTTTTCGCTACCTTAAGAAGTCTCAGAGTGGCTTGCAATCGCATTCCCTCCCCCTACCCACAACAGGCACCTTGTGAGGTAGGTGGGGCTGAGAGAGTTCTGAGAGTGCTGTGACTGGCCAAGGTCACCCAGCAGGCTACATGTGGAGGAGTGCGGAATCAAACCTGGCGCTCCAGATTAGAGTCTGCCACTTTTAACCACTGTACCATGCTAGCTCTCTTGACCCCCACAATCCTTTTGTCTTGTGTAGGCAGTGGATTCCATCCAGTTTTGTACTCAAAAAGGAGGTATATACACATATCGCTCTGTGAGATAACTGACAGGCAGGGATGTGCAATTCGGATTTGGAAATATTTGGAAGCACTGAATAATGCTGTATTTGAAATAGAATTACAGTGAATCTTAATTTTATACAGGTCAATATATTTGGAGAGTTCCTAATATTTGGAGTCCCATTGACTCCTATAGAAAGCCAGCTAGGCTGCTTGCAGGAGAAGGAGAGCAAAACCTATTCCTCAGACAGCTGGCTTCTTTAGAAACATTCCCCAGACTGCCTAGCACCACGAGTGGTGGGAGCAGAGATCTTATTGCACCCTGATTGGTGTTGCCATGGTCTTGCCAAGGTTGGAGGGAATAGAGTGAGAGTAAAGCCAGTGAGTAATGTCTTATGGCTCTTATGGAATCCTGAAGCAGGCACAGACACTAGAAGGAACTTTCAGATTGATCCTTTCCAACTGAAAAAACGGCATAGCTGCTTATATAATTCACCTGCAGTCTCCTGACCATTTGTACTGCTCACTGAAACAGTCTTCTCTGTGTAACTGTCAGACTCCTGGACAAAGTTACTCTCAAAACACTCTCTGGCAGTGATTTGTTTATTGAGAAATAATCATGTTCCAGGCCAGACTGTATTTTGTCAGAACTGGGGTTCTGGCGGGAGACTCCAAAGATATAGATAGTTCAAATGAAGCCCCCCTTAAGCACATCCAATCACACTCCACAAACATCCTGCCTAGCTTTCACACTTCCTACAACCCCTCTGTGAATATGAATCCTTTATCTAAAACAGCGAAGCAGGCACAGCTTTGGCTTCAAGGTCATCCCTGGTGTAGGGAGGTATCTTGAGAAGAGTTACGCCACCTATGATAGAGCAGTTCACACACTCAGCCATTCATACCCCCCTCAGGAATTTCCCTCCCCTCACAAATCGTGGCAAACTAGAGACAGAGGGCGATTTCTCACTAGAGCTGCCTCACAGCACAGCACCGTTTGCCTCGAAACTCAAACATGCCAATTTCACACCCAAAGCTCCGGGGCTGCATTTTGACTCGGGGCTTCACCTGATTTTCTCCACAGTTTCGTTATCCTGTTTTTTGAGGATCATGAAACTGCGGAGGAAATCGGCGCTGTGCTGAGAGGCAGCTCTAGTGAGAAATCGCCCAGAGTCTGACCATTACTTTGTTTCCCTCTCAACTCTTTAGTGTATATTAGAAGTAACATAGATTTAATAGGCTGTTGATTAATAGGGAAATTTTTAATGTATACTTGTGACATATCAGGCAAAAGGATGATTTGTTAGACAGATATAGATAGATTTTAGATTAAATAATAGATTTTGTCTATGTATGTGTGATTTTCACCGGGGGAGTCTGTAGCAGAATCAGGTGCTGTTGTTTTGGGGAAGAGTCTTATTCATACTACAAGCAGTATGAAATGTGGCCATTGTAGAGGAAGTTGTCACATAGGTGATGCTGCAGGAACATTTCTGGGCTTGCCTGGGGTGCCCTCTGAGTAAGCACACTCCAGTCTATGGTACAAGGTATGCCATGCTTCCGTCTGCTGCCTCCTCCTGCTATCCTTCCCCTTCTTTCAACTGCTAATCCATGACTCTGCTCACTAGCTCAGCTGTGCTATGCCCAATGCTGTTGGGGTAGTTCGCACCCATCCAACGATGTTGGTCAGTCTGTGTGCTGCTTCAGTCTGCATACCAGCGATGCCCAGAGTATTTGCCCACTCTCCAGCACCAGCTGTCTTTTGCTCTACTGTGCCATGTCCAATGCTGCCCTGGTGGAATGTGTACTGTTTATGGTTTATGCCCAGGTTGCAGTCACTTCATAATGCCTGGCACTGCTCCCTGGCAATAGTGGGTGTTGCTGTGAGCAGTTGTTGCATTTTCTCTTTGAGGTTGGTGTAGGCTCTGGGAAAAGGTCAGAAGATTGACAGAAAACTGAGCCTGATGTAGAGGTAAGGACCTTATTTTTCATGGTTCAAATGTGATACACATTTTTCATTTAGGATATTTCTATGCTGCCTCTTCAGAGTCCTGCTGGAGGTGGCTTACAATTAGAATCACCAATATTAAAAATAAGCAGAGGTCATTTCGGGGGGATCGTGGGGGATTGCAGTTCCCCCGGTGAGGTGGGGGGGCGGGGCACATGATGAAGCCACACCCCCTGCTTCCGGCCCTCATTCAGCCAGGAGGAGGCAGGAGAAGAGGGAGGGTAAGTTGCTTCCTTCCCGCCTCTCCCCACCCCTGCCTGCCTGGGGCCAGGGGGGGCCTTGGCGGGGCTTCCTCGCACTCCTGCCGGCCTTGCAGGTCCACCGTCGGGCCTTATGATGTCAGGGGGTGTGGCATATGCTAATGAGTTATGCTAATGAGTTCCCCTAGCTCTTTTTCTATGAAACAACCCCTGAAAATAAGCCTTTAAAAAACAACCCATTGGATATAAGCAGCATAAAAGCTACCCCTAATTAAAAGCCTGGCTACAAATCTGTGTTTTCACCTGGCACCTAAAACAAAGTAAAGTAGGCATCAGGCAGGGCTCAAGGGGGAGGGCATTACAAAGGCAAGGTGCCATGACAGAAAATGCCTAGTGTCTAGTCTGAAGGTGGGGACACAGAGCTGCAAAGGCAGGTCTTAACTGACAGGGTGGACAGTGTGAGAGGAGACAGTCCGTCAAGTACTCTGGCTGCAGGTCATTTAGACCCTTAAAGGTAAGAACCAACATTTTGAATTCTTCCTGGATACCAGCACTGAATTTTTCCTGGAAACAGATGGATAACCAGTGCAAATCTTTCCTGTAACCAGCCCCTAACAATAGTCGGGGTGTCACATTTTGGACCAACTGAGGTTTCTAAACTGTTTTTAAAGGCAGCCTTCTGTAGCATGCATTACAGTAATGTAATTTGGATGTGATCAGAGCATGGATCACTGACAGGTTACACTGTTCAAGGACTGGATGTAGTGGCCGAACCAGCTGGAGGTGCCATGTGTGATGGAGGAGACCTGAGCCTCCAACCGTGGGCCAGGTGCAGTGTCATCTTTAAACTGCAAACATGCTCTTTCAAAAGGAAGTGCAATCCCTTCCAAGATAGGCTAACTCCACAGTCCCAAAGCAGCTTCTCCATTGACCAACATCACCTCAGTCTTGTTGGACTGAGCTTCAGTTTATTGGCCCTCATCCATCCCATTACCTTCTCCAGGCCAGGCCCGTAGCTAACGTGGGGCCCACGGGGCCCGGCCTCCTAACGTTTCTTCCAGGAGCCCCAAAATGAGCCTTGGCTTCTCTTCCCCCTGAGCTCCACAGTAGCTACATGCCTGTCAGTGAAATGTGGGCTGCATGGGATCGCAGGGAAGTCCCAAGAGCCCCAAAATGAGCCTTGGCTTCTCTACCCCCTGAGCTCCACAGTAGCTACATGCCTGTCAGTGAAATGTGGGCTGCATGGGATCGCAGGGAAGTCATTGTGCGAGACAAGGTGCAGGATTCCAGCTGTGCACTCCACAGCTCTGAAGTACACTGATTTGCAGTTAGTCGATCAGCCCCATCTGAACCAGCACAGTCTGGGGCGGGGAAGAAAGAATGCTCATAGCTCCATACAGACATATAATGGCTGGCCCCCTGAGCAAAAAATTGCCCCCCCAGCAAAAAGTTGCTAGCTACGGGGCTGCTCCAGGCCAGCCCCGTAGCTAGAGAATTTTTGGGGAGTGGGCCTTGGGGGGGCGCCAGCTACTTAAATCAAAGCACAATGCAGGTGGCATGTCGGGGCACTTTGGGGGCAGGCCAGGAAGGAGGGGCCCAGAAGAAAGACTAGGGGGCCAGGCCCCGTGGGCCCCACGTTAGCTACGGGCCAGCTCCAGGCACCCATAGGGAGGGAGGGAGGGGGAAGGGGGGAGAGAGAGAGATGGACATTTTCCTGCTTTCAAAAGAATACATGTATTTGGGGGAAAATTACTGCTGCAATACCATGCATCCCCCCCATCATATTTGGTCTCCCCGGAATATGGTGTGGGGGAAAAAATCCTGTGTCCATCTTCCTACAGGATCTTAATCTGTGGGTGGGAGAGAACAAATAACTACTCTCTTTCTTTGTGCAAAAATCTACATGCACAAGGCAAAGCAGATCTGTGTATTCATTTCTGTTTGCAGAAGATTTTATGCAGTGGAAATAGGTATGGCTGTTTCTGAACAAGTATTTGCATTGATAAAAAAATGTGAATGTGAGCCCTGACCTGAATAGCCCAGGGAAGCCTGATCTCGTTAGATCTCAGAAGCTAAGCAGTGTCGATGCTGGCAAATACTTGGATGGGAGACTGCCTTGAAACACCAGAGGCAGGAGGCGTGGGCAGGCTTTATTCAGCCACCTCTCTGAATATCCTCTAGGCCCCCAGTAAAGGTCAGTCACCATGACTTCCAGGTGCACACACACTGACACGCAGACACATATGAAAAAAAATCAAAAAATGTGAATGTATCCACATCCAAGTACCATGTGCAGCACAGTGCTCTTCTGCACCTGGTGATCTCTGGCTCAAACTTTTTATTTCATATTTTCTCATAGGCAAGTACCCGTTTCCCCCCTCTAATTTTCAAATGGAAGATTTGGCTTGTCATCGTATTTCAAAATAGGAATTAAACTGGATTTTTAAGGCTTCCTCAAGATTAGGCAGGATATTTTTGTCATTTGGAAATACTGGAAAAAATGTTAAATTTCATATTTTGCAGCTGAAAACATTGGCCATGATCCATAAGACTATTTTAAGAGTATAGAGGGTGTTGCTTGTGTCTTGTTATATCATTTACTTTGTGAGACTGCCCCAGTATTTCAGAATCAATCCAGCTGTATACTCTGGGGAAGCCTCTAAAAAGTCTATAACAATTCTGGGGACACATGAGAAATAATAACATGTTTCACTGGATTGGGCTCACTGTCCACTGTAACACATGTACAGAACTTTTGTGATTGTCATGTTATTCATTCAACATTGTGGAATTTAGGGGTGCTGTGAATTTTGCAGTGAACCTGTTTATAGCCGAAACATACTCTGACCTCCTGTCAGAAACACGTGAGCTGATCCCTAGATCTGTTCAGCTTGTGCTGAACAACTTGGAACAGCTTCTGAACAGAAGCTACCTCTCAGACTCCTCACTGCATGGTGACTGTGCAATGACCCACAATAAGCTTGAAGGGGGGAGGGGGAGAAAGGAAGCTGAGAGTTGGCTTTTCAACTCCCACCCCAAGCTTCTTCCTAGAGCTGGGACACAGCTACAAGTTTCCTGCTTGTGCTTAATAGGCTTGAACAGAGATGAGAGCACAGTTCATTGGGGGGGGAAATGATTTCCCTGATTGCAACTGGTGACAGAACGTAAGCTCAATCAGCAGGTGTTTTGAGTATCCCTAAAGGAAGGTAGACGACATATTACGTTGACATGTGTTAGGACATGGGTGCCCCATCTGAGTTGTATTCAGATGTTAGAGTGGGGATTAACCTCTAAAAATGTCTTCATTGCCCTGCATGGCTCCAAGTATTGCAAGGGAAAAGGAAGGGCTTCATGTTTCCCTTTTGTGCCATTTTTGCCAGCACAAGCGGTGCATGAGGAAAGCATGAAGGCTCTCCTTCTCCTTCACAGCATTTAAAGACCCAAGCTTGACAGATCTATCTGTCTGTCCCTGCCTGACCATCCGTCCATCCATCATCCATCCATCCATCCACACCAGATCAGAAGGAAAGCAACTGCCTAGGAACAGGTGCATATAGGCTGAGGCATGGAGAGGGAATATTGGTGCTCTTCTTCCACTCACAACTAACCACAAGAAGCAGCAATATTAAAGCAAAAGACTAGTGACATGCATGTTAGTTGAGCTGAACACTTTCAAAGATCTGACAGATGCTAAGTCATCATTTAGCAGGGCAACATATTTTGAGTGATTTCCAGTAAATCCTATTTGCTCACGACATAGGTCCATAGTGAAGGGGGGGGGGAATTAAAATGAATTTGAAATTAGAGTAAAATTCAGCTGCCCCAGCTTCATTAATTCTGTGGGAGTACTGTAATGCCTGATTTATGCCACAGGATTCAGAACAAATGGTGCAAATGGTTCTCTAGGGCCATTTTTGATCAGGAAAGGAGAACAAGGGAAAGCTTGAAAGCCCCCTCCCCTCTGACAATGGTCCCAGTACAAACTGGACCAATGTGTGTCTGGTAATTCCCAGCTTTTTACAAAAAGAGTAAGTCTCTACCCTCTTCATTGCAGAGATATATCTCTGCAATGCAAAGGGCTAGATACTTATTTTTAAAAAAATGAAAGCTGGGAGTTCATAAAACCTGGCTCACATATTGAAATGACATGAATACAACAATGCTCTAGTGCTGATTTTTTTTAAAAAAAAATATGAAAGTCCCCATGAGGAAGGGGGAGAAAATCGCCACCAAGGGGACAGTGTTAATAGAAAATGTCTGTCTTGTGGATGGGAAAATCCAAATTTTACCATTCACACAGTAGCCATCTAGGTTTACTATGATCTTTCCCAAAATCTTGGCGCAAACCAAGTTTCAGAAAAATCAAAGAAAAGCCAAGAAAACCTCAGGAGGTGCATGAAAGTAACTTTTTCCCCCACCCTGGAGAACAATGGAGGGGATGGGGGCAACCTGTTTGAGGGCCCGTAGACTTGGACCCCCTGGTTCAATGTTCCTGAAACATGGAGGGTATCTTGGGGAGAGGCTCCAGCAGCTACTCTGCAATTTTGGAGCCTCTCCCTCAAAACCCCTTTCCTCCAGCCCCCAGAGTATACCCTATGTTTTCGCCATTGACTTCAATGGCCCTTAGGATATAAAGGGGCAGAACTGCGGGAAGCCAATTCAGATCAGAGAATCTGATTCATCCCGCAGCAGCCTGAAAGAGGCATGAATGGGCCATTTTCGGGGGTGCATTCGGTTCAGACGAACCGAATGCACATCCCTCCAGCAGCCAGCTTGCTCGGGCTCTCTGCAGCCGCGGGGATCTTGAGCAAGCCAAGGGAAGGGAAGGTGGTTTAAACCGCCTCTCCTTCCCTCCAGCAGCCAGCTTGCTTGGGCTCCCCAAGCAAAACAAGGGAAGGGAAGGTGGTGGAGCAGCTGGAGACATTGAGTCTCAGCTCCACAAGTAATGAGCACTTGAGCCCCGCCCCCAGCAGCCCTTAGGCCTGAGCCCCTGGAGCAGTCTTGGGATGCGGATTGGCAAAAAGCAAAACCAATAGCACAGGAACTCGAGAGAACTCCAGGAATGGAGCCGGTTCCTCTTCCACAGCCCAAAATGTGATCCATGAACCCTGAGCTTGCTTTTTCTCATCTGTGAGTCTGGCCTCCACACTCCTTTAACGAGGCAGCCCTGAAGCTTGGGGTGGCGGGAGTTTCTCTGAACGCAGCTTGTGTGGCTGGCTGAGTGCCTCTTCTGCTTGCCCACCTCTCGCCTCTGCACCTCGTCTTCTGCCAGGCATGGAGGAGCCCAGCTCGCCCAGGCTTCTTGCCTCCTGCTGCCTTGGCCCTCTGGTGCACGGGTGAGTCCCCAAAGTTTGACTCTTCCTCTACAAGTCTCTGGCGCTGGAGGTATTCACCTCCTTCCCTCCTGCCTGCTATGGCTGCATAATTGAGAGAGATTTCTTAACATAGTGTTCCTGCCAGGGAAGCTGGGGACCCTGCCCATGAGTCTCCTTTTTTTAAAAAAGTTTTATTTATTGGTTTTTTATAAAACAAAGTTCTCAAATATGCATACACCTTCGAGTCATTTATACATTTTTCAACCATGTATACAGTCCCGCCCATTTCTGCTCAAACAATTCTTCATGTTTCCCTTGTAACATTAAATTTAACTTGTCTATTTCCGCTATTTCCATCAACTTTTTTATTACTTCTTCTTGTTTTGGGGTAATTTCTTGTTTCCAATACTTTGCCCATAAGATCCTTGCTGCCGTTATTATGTATAATATGACATATTTGTCATTATAATTTATACCATCCGGAAGTAAGTTAAGTAAAAATATTTCCGGCACCAGGTCTAACTTCATTTTACATATTTCTTGTATCATTTTCTGTATGCATATCCAATATTTTTGAATTTTTGGACACCGCCACCACATGTGATAAAAGGTTCCAACACTTGTTTTACATTTCCAGCAAGTGTTGGAGCAGTTGGTATAACATTTAGCTATTTTTTCTGGTGGCCAATACCATCTATGATACATTTTAAACACATTTTCTTTGAAGCTAGTTGCCCTCATAACTTTGAGTAACTTCCACATCTTTAACCATTTTTCTTTTGGTATTTCGTGACCTATATCTCGGGTCCATGCAGCAATATTTTTCCTCTCTCCTTCATCTTTTTCATACTCTTCCAGTAAGAGTTTATATAACTTCTGAACCATTTTATCATTGGAGGACAACCAAATCTTATCTAGCTCGGTCTTATCCACGTAAAATCCTATTTTGGCGTCTTTTTGATATCTTGATTTTAACTGTGCCCGTTCCCACCAGGAAAGTTTTACATTGCATTGTGTCTGTAGTTCTATTTCAGATTTCAACATATTGTTGGAGTCCAACAGCTTATCATATGTTTCTCTGTTATACTTATGTAACAGTGTTGGCATTATGAACACTTCGAGAGGTGAGACCCACTTGGGAGTCTTTACATAAAATTTTCCTTTTATGCTTTGCCAGACATTTAACAACGCTGCTCTTATAAAGTGATTTTTGAAATGTTGATGTGTTAA
>NW_015173677.1:592592-592813 GCF_001447785.1 Gekko japonicus
ACTCTTGGATTTGTGGTATTTGTTCTTCCCTTTGGTGATATAATTCCTTGAAGTAACCATAGCTGGGGACCCTGCCCATGAGTCTCCATTTCATCCTTACAACAACCCTGTGGGGTAGGTTAGGTAGAGAAGGGGAGATTTGGCCCGGGGTCACTCAGCCAGCAGAGTGAGAATACAAACCTGGGTCTCCCCACATCAATCTGCAACTCTGACCACTGTGC
>NW_015173677.1:592887-606290 GCF_001447785.1 Gekko japonicus
TCTTGATCCTGGTTGTGTGGTGGGCTAGTTGTGGCAAATGGTAGGGAAGCTCAGTATTTCTGTATACAGTTGTAGGGGCTTTATTGCAATGAGGTATGACCTGATATTATGTTCTTATTCCAGTGTGGGGTGTGTGTGGAGCAATGGAAGCTGAGTGATAGGGTCTCTCCAAGTGATTGCCAGAAGTGAGATGCATCCTGGTCTTGTGTCCTACAGATAATCTTACAAATAGTCCTTTGCATTTATATCATGCTTTCAACTTTAAAAGGATCATAATGCTGATTGTATGAACTTAGGCAAATCACGAGAGGTAGAGCAGTAAGGGTTGCATCAGTGCTTAGTTCTTGTGGCCCTTTGTTATACGCCCAGGGAAATGCTGATCGCCACTTTGGGGCCAGGAAGCAATTTTTCTCCAGGCCAGTTTGGCCCCCAGTGATCCTGGAGATTTTATTTTATCATATTCTGGGTGTGGAACAGGGGTCACTGGGGCGTCTGGGGGTATTGGTGAATGTCCTGCATTGTGCAGGGGGTTAGACTAGATGACCCTGGAGGTCCCTTCCCATTCTATGAGTCTATGATTCTATAATTCACCCAGGCTGGCTGTGGGCACACCAGCACCTCTGTCAGGCAGAAGCACCTGAGATCCTCCCCCTCCCCTTTTCCTTCGCCCAACTTGGAGGCGAAGGGAAGGGAGAGGGGGGAAAGAATGGATCCCAGGTGCTTCTGCCTGTCAGAGGGGCTGGTGCACACTTCCGGTGATGTCAGGGGGTGTGACATATGCTAATAAGTTATGCTAATGAGCTCCTGCAGCTCTTTTTCTACTAAATGACCCCTGAGAAGAAGCAATTATCAATGAATACTCACCTCCAGTACGGATAACTGCAAAAAAGTCAAAGTTCCTATAGATCCCTGTTGCTTGGGTTAGTCTTGGCTGTGAGCCATGAACAGTCCAGTGGATTATTCAAATTTATTCCTGCCCAATATTTACTGATGCTTGAAGGCAGCCTGGCATATCCCTTTCCCCTAGTCACAAAGTCTTTGTGACTAGAACGGTACCCCCAAAGGATTTCATGTCCCAGTTTCCTGAAGCCACATAAACTCTAAGTTCCTTCCTTCACCCTTCAGTTGATGCCTCAGGGTGCTCACGTACCTTTGTGTTTGCAATTTATAATGCTTTACCTCTACTGCGTTAGTTTATCTGTAGCAGTAGGAAAAGTAGAGTAGGAAAGAGTAAGAGTCCAGTTGCACCTTAAAGACCAACAAAATTCATGTCTGAGTATAAGCTACTGTGAGTCACTGTTCACTTCTCACTTCTGAAGCTATATCTGCAGAAGTGAGCAGTGACTCACAAAAGCTCATACCCTACCACAAATTTTGTTAGTCTTTAGGTGCTACTGGATTTGTACTCTTTCCTACTGCCAAATAAGAGGACTAACTCATTGATTAGTTTCAGGGGAAACAGGAATGATGCCAACAATGCATTAAGTAGGACACCCCAGCCTCATCTCTGCTGAGTGTCAGTATATTGTTAAGACTTCCTCCTCTATGCGGTCACCAGCAAGTCTCACCTTCTCTTTCAACCTTTAAGTGGAAGGAAGGGAGCAGCATTCTTCTCTCAAGACTTTTAGACTCCTTGGAACTGGTTTTTGCAACCTCATTGCTGTGATGGGCGATTTTAGTCGATGATTTCTTAAAGCATTAAAAAAAATGCTGCTTGTAGGACACTCAGAGCATTGTAGCACATTTATTCTTCTCTGTTCAGATGCATTTTATGGATGCTGTTTTAATTGTTGGGTCTATTTTGTCCTTGATATCTATTTTAAGCATATTGAATTTATACTTTAAGTTAATTGGTTACAGTCATATCAGGGTTGCCATCCCCCTGATGGGGGCAGAGTTTCCCCTGATTTGGGGGGCCCGAGTACACCACTGGTCAGCTGCCCGGTGGGGGAGCCCCACCCTCGAAGAGCCCCGCTGCGCCTGACATGCCTGACATGAGACTTGGAGACTGATGTGTCAATGTACCCTTCTTAATTGTGGAATGAGAGTAATTAACTGAGACACTGTTGTTAAGAAGGGAATGCTGACACATCAATCTCCAGGTCTCCTATATTTATTTGCTTCACTGTGTTTTCCCCTGGAATAAAAACCACAGAAAAGGTGACTATATAAACTAAGCTTGCTGTTCCTGTTTGGTCCTTGCATCTGTTAAACACCTTTTATTATGCTTAGGCTAATTTTCTGCTCACCCTCTACCTATATGTATGCAGTGATAACTTCCATTTCCATGTATCTGAAGAAGCGTGCTTGCACATGAAAGTTTATGCCTTGAATAGAACTTAGTTGGTCTTAAAGGTGCCACTGGACTCAGATTTTGTTCTGTTCCTCTCAATATGTTTGTTTTTCTGGGATGCTGATTGAACAAATATCTAGCCACATACTGGCTTGCCAAACTACTTTTCATGTACAGCCACAGCATGGACTGAAATAATGAGATAGCATACAATTTGCCAAATGTTGATATTAATTAGCTAAAAAACATTTGGAACACAGAAAATGGAGATTAATAAGTAAGGGCCCAGGGAACTAGTTCCACAGACCTCCTAGGTGACTGTATCAGAAGATGTAAATGGTAAAGATGGTTTGTGAGATCTTCTAAAAAACAAAGTATTGTTCCCCCCCCCGCCTAAGTATGTTCCTTCTCAAAAGTCCAATTAAAGTCAGAAGAACCTCTTTGAAGATTATAAAGCTTAGACTGAAAAGGAAGTAATAGCTGCCATTTGGAATGCCAAGTGGGTGTTAAAAAACCAGGCTGCTAGATTGTATGTTTGCAGGCTTCATTTGTCTCTTATCTTTGTCTTATCTTTAGGTACAGTAAAAAGTAACCATAAGACCTCTGAATTTCTATATGCTAAACTCATGCCACATCCCTAGACCTGGGTAATAACAGATTCCAGTTTAATACACATATCCTGTGTAAAAGGTACATGGTTGACCTTCCCCTTACTGGAACTACATCATAGTTAATGCATACTCTGATGAATTCTAGTTGGTGTGCATAACACAAAAGCCAGCTGCGGGTGAATGAACACTAAAAACTGTAGCCTTGTTTACTCAAGCACATCATTAAAATATACACCATCGTGACAGCTGAAAAACCCATGTTCTCCCACTGGATGAAAGCAGGAAATTTAGGTTTCCTTTCACCTACCACAGGGATGTTGCTGTTATGCATCGGCACATCCCAGTTTGAAAGATCTGGGTTAAGGTCTAATGGAACACAAAAGACTGATAATCCATCTTCTTGAAATGGGATGGATGAAAGAATGACAAATTGAACAGAGACAGTTGGAGGTTCTTTATCATTCTTGGCTGCACATCTGATCAGCTAGCCAAGTTAACAAACAAAACAAAATATTACCTTGCCAGTTCTCAACTCCTTATGTGTGTCTAGAGACAAAATAAAAGACTACACAGTGAAAAGAATACCTGAATATTGTTCAACAGTGAGTGATATTCACAGACTTAATGCTGCATAAATTGGATATGCTTAATTTGAATATAAATCATATTCCACAGTATTACTTACATATCAGAACAGTTTGGGAAAGCGGTTACTGAAGTTTGAATTCTAATGTTCTACAGATTGGTATAATGTCTTCATGCAATGCTAGAGACAGGCCATTTTATACAAGAATTACTGGCACTTAGACAATGTTATTGTGAGATCATAAATCCTACACTGCAGGAGAAATAGATCATATATATTATGTGGACATTAGCAAAATGTCTTTTGAGGGAGCTTTTAATACAATGCATCTAAAGTTTTAGGAGTTTCATTTAACAGCATTACAAAGGAATGGAGTCAATTGTATATGGCTGGTGCATTGTGGTGTAATTTATTTTGTATAGAAATGAGCTGCTAGTTATGCAAAAGCTCTCCGTTTAATAAAGTTAAGATTCACAACATGTCAGCCTCATAATTACAAAACAGAATGAAGCAGAAAGTCAGTACAACTACTGAAATAAAGAAACCATAAAAGACATTGTCCCTGATGATGTATTGGAAAGGTTATCTCAGGAGCCAAAATACTGGGAAACAATGGATCCCAAGGTGTCCTTCTGTACATGAAGATATATTCCAGTTACAGAAAGTGTAATGTACTCCGCCATGACCACGTGCGCGACCGTTGGGCCATGCGGTCAGGCCGAACAGCAGAGCTTCGCTTCCAGGAGAACAATAGTCCAGCGGATCCTAGCCCGCACCTATCAGAGGGCCAGGTCTGCGGCCGAGAGCCTATGGGACTCTCGGCCACTGTAAATAGCCTATAGGGCCTTAGTGGGTGTGTTTTAGGTGGTGGGTTTCTGAGCATATAAGCCGGCCTGCGAGCCGGCTTACCTTTGTCTTTGCTGAAATCACTCAACGTTTCCCAGTACTTTTCGTGATCCTGTTTTTTGAGGATCACGAAACTGCAGAGGAAATCGGGTGAAGCCGTGGGTCAAATGCAGCCCCGCGGCTTCAGGTGTGAAATTGACCAATAGTATTGGGGCAAACAGCGGCGCAACATCGAGGCAGCTCTAGTGCGAAATCAGCCTATAATTCCTTCCCTGAGCAGAAGGAGCCCTTCCATCAGAGGTAGATAGTTTCCATGAAAAGCAGTTTCTTCCATGAGCAGAAAAAAAGGCAACTTTGAATCTAACACTAGCGATTTAGAATTATTTACAGTGAAATATCTCATTGTTGAGATTGTATATTTTGAGTACCCTAATATCAGCGCAGCAAATCAATTACAAAATAGGCTACGGCAAATTTCACCCCTTCCAGTCATCTATCTATCTATCTATCTATCTATCTATCTATCTATCTATCTATCTTCTATCTATCTATCTATCTATCTATCTATCATCTATCTATATTAAAAAGCAACAACTCTTACAGCATGACACAAGCTTTTATGGGCCACAGCTTACTTCCCAAGGATAGCTTTCTTCAGAAATAATCTACAAACAGCAATTTCCCCACTTTATACATTTAATAACTCAAAAGATTTTTTAAAATCTTACTATCCCCCACCAGTGGGACAACTATTGTTCTCTCTCACATTACTTACACTCTTGCCCTCACTTTGTAGGCAAAGATAACTTCTTTCTGTACTCAGATATATACACCTACCCACTTAGGCAGCCATTTCATGCATCTAACAGAAGAAGAAGAGGAAGAGGAAGAAGAGGAGGAGGAGGAGGAGATCCCTTTTATACTTGGAGTCTTAGAGCAGCTTACAAACTCCTTTCCCTTCCCCTCCCCACAATGGACACCCTGTGAGGTAGGTGGGGCTGAGAGAGCTTTTTCCAGAACTGTCCTTGAGAGAACAGCTCTGACAGAAGTATGGCTTCCCAAGATCATCCAGCAACTTCATGTGGAGAAGTGGGGAATCAAACCCAGTTCTTCCAGATTAGGTGCCAGAAAACATTGTTGCATAGATGAAGTCAAGATATTTCCTACTGAGAAATATTGATCACATAATTTTATTTATGCCACTTACAGAGCAGTGTGTGTGTGTGTGTGTGTGTGTGTGTGTGTGTGTGTGTGAAATGGAATAGGGAGTCAACTGACCCCAAACTTAGATTTATGCTGTTTTAAGGGATAGTTATGCTGGCACAGGGCATGACCAGTGCTGCACCATACACTTCCACCAGCACAGCTGCATTGCAGCCGCACGCCAGTGGAGTGATGGTACAAACCCTCGCACCAGTGAAAATGTGTACATGCCAGGGGGTATGGTGCCAGCCAGTCAGCTCCCAAAATGTTTTCAGTGTGAGAATGCCCTCCAGAACAGGAGCAAAATTGAACTCACAAAAATGCTGGCGCAGCCCATTAGTAGCCATGGTAACTCTTAATCCCCCCTCACTCAGCTGAGTCCATGCTCTCGGGAACCCAAGCAGCTGAGGGTACCATCCAAGTGTATGTCCAATCAACACCCCTCCCCTCAATGACAGCCTGACCCACCCTACAGATCATTCCAGGAGGTTGCCTCACAACTCCAGAGGTAGGACATGTGACACACTATGTTGGCTTCAATACAAAGTGAAATGCTGCATAAGTTCACACAAAGAAATTAATGCTGAAATCCAACTTCCATGTTGTTTATAATTCTTGTATTTCAACAGGTGGACATCATCCAGACACCAGAGTGTCAACAAGATGTACAGAACGGGACGAACTTCTCGAGTTTTGCCGTTCGTTTCGAGAACAATCTTTATCAAACTTCAATTTCCAGTGGTCCTTTCACAGTCTAATTCACCACTAAGGTATCCAAACATTCAGGAAGGCTTCTAACAGCTCTTATCACCAACCATTATTATTTCACTGTGGACTATGTTGGCTGACAGCTCCCTGTCATGCAGACCTAGAGCTAGTGCACATGCATCTCAGTGGCAGGCAAAACACAGAAAGGGCACTTAGCACCACTGGGCAAGCTACTGGGGGGGATACACCACCGGGAAAGCAAAGTCCACATTCCATGGCTGACCTCTCCCAGATATCAGGCCCCACAGGTACAGCAGCTAATCCACCGGAATCCCAAGGAGCAGCCACACATGAACAGGTAAAAAAGGCACCCCTTCCCCAACACCCCTTCCCCCCCGACCAACAACAGTGACACTGAGCAGCACTGGACATTGCGTCTCCTGCTCCTGAACCTGGCAGTGGGGGGGGGCAGCAGCATTCCCCCAGATGCATATGGACCCCGTGCACTAGGCACTTAGGTGAGTTGGGGGCCGCCCAAGGCATCTGCTGAGAGAAGGGGCAAAGGTGGTGCCAATGCACAGCCTGTATGCCCCATGAGCTGGTAGAGCTCCCTTAGCACAGAATGCATTGGCAGGTGGGAAGCCCCACCGGCCTGAGTGCCAAGTGATCTTACATGATGGCCAAACCCTTCCCTTGCAGGTGCAGAATGCCCTGATGCTGCTGACAAAGTGCATCCCTGGATACCCAAAGGTCCTGACAGGACACTGACTTAGGTGTGGATGGTCTGGATCCTGCCACCTGAGGGGTCCTCTTTGCGGCATTGGAGTGCCAGATGGGGTGTCCATGACTGCCACATGCCTTACAAGCTGCCAACAAGGGACGTTGGTGGCTGCTCCACTATAAGTTTTCCCTATACTGAGGTGCAGATCCAACAGGAACAACCATCACCCCATCCGTGGAGCAGAATCCCCACCATGTGCACTCTCTGCAGCAGAAGCTGGGCCTCAGGAGCACACAGACACATCCAGCCTCCTGGCCATTCCCTCCCCATGCCCATTGGGAAGGCACCCCTAACATCAAAAGACTAAGTGAGTTTCTACACATCAGTGCTGCAATCCCAGCCTTACCATTCTGTTGTCCCAGGTTCCCTCCAATAAAGCTAATCTATTGTGCGTGTCCCAGGTATTAGTGTTTGCTATGGACTATGGGAAGTGGGGACCCCATCCTTGCATAAATGGCGGTGGTGGGGACCCCATCCTGGCAATAACGCTGCCACAGTAGAGGACACAGAAGGGTGGGAAGGAAAGGCTATGGGACAGGCCACCAAAAGCACAGACAGCATACCCCAAAACTTCAAAGCAGCCCCATTAACCTTCATGAATGAGTTGGGGGGTGCCCCAGGGGAAGATGTCCTACCACGGCAGTGATCACATATGGAAATTCCAAGGGTGCTCCCTAATGGGCGGTGCTGGCTGTGGTCCCTGGGTCCAGTGTGGGCTGATGACCTGTTCAGGAACTACTGTGCAAATGATGTTGTTGGTTTAAGGGGCTGCCACCTCAGTGAGGCTTGGTGGGTAGCATTTCGCGCTGCTAGGAAGAGATTGTCAGTTTCACAGGGCAGTCCCCTATGGAAGCCTGCGTGGCCCATCTGGATCTCAGCGTCCCCAGGAATATTTGCATATGCAAATGTGGAGCTTGGATGGCACATAGCAGCGGCTACTAGGCAACCATGGCTGCCAAGGGCAAAACCAAAGGGTGCTACAGTCAATATGTGTGTTAGTCTTCCTGATGGCTCCTCCGCAGGACAGCTACCATGAGGGTAAATGCTGTTGCTATGTGTGCAAAGCCAGGTCCCAGCCATCCACACCAACCCTATATGAGGTGAGTGCATGGGGCTTGCACCGTGAAGGAACAGTCATCTGCACGGATATGCAGATCCTCCCATGACACCCCCCCCCCGTGCTTGCAGAAATTACAGGTGACTGGTACATGCCTGAACCATCTCAAATGGCATAAATTCCTAGCTCTGCAGACACTGATGCCCCTTCCTCTTTTCAGGGGACCAAGCCATTGTGAAAAACAGAATGGGAGTATGACATCCCCATCCACTTCCCTCCCTGAGAGGCAAGATTTTCCCTCCATTTTTCTTTCCCTTTTGTTACTGAACCACCCTAGTTGTCTGTTTTCTTCTTTCCGGAAGAATTATGGCTGTCCCACCCTGTCACCGTATAATATTTTGGCTGTTGGCTCAGCCCAGGCACCTGAGGGAAGGAATGACAGCTCCCTTTAACTTTATATGACTTAAAAATGGCACTCAAGAAGTTTTTCTATTCCAAATTAACAAAATATTTTATTCAACATTGAGGGGGAAGGTCAGGTGAAATCAGGGGTAAATTTTCTGTGGTAACTCAATGTGGTACTCCAGGATGCCTGACAGGCGGCTGGGGCTAGTGATAGTTTCTGGTCTCTTTAAGGGGTGATATGTGACAGAGGAAGAGCATCCTTCCTCTGGCCCACCCCTCTCTGTCCCCTGTCAGTGAGACACTTGGCTCAGCCACCTAGACTCATGGCTCCCATTGGTCCTGCCTGTCCTGTCTATCACTCCACCCCCACCTTGCATCAATGCCAGAATGGGACGCTGTGGAGGAAACACCGTGGATACAGTTGTGGCAGTGCCCAGCAACACTGTTGGGCCACCTGTTTCCCATTTGGCAACCTAGTACCTATCCCTTACAGTGCAGGCACATCACAGGATTGCTCTACCTGCTTGCAATCTTTGCTCTTAATATTTGTTTTTAAAAGGGATAGAATCCCACAGTTTACAAGATTAACCCGTTCCCATAGGAGTTCAAACTATGCAGTGAAACTTACAAAGTAGGAATAGTATGAGCATCCATTTCACGTAACACAGAGAAGCATGAAAATACTTTCTGATCCCCTGCTTATTCAGGGCAAAAAAAAAAAGTGGTGCAGTGGGAAGAAAAGGGTATTTTATTTAGTTATAGAGCCCCTATGCATTTCACATACACTTATTCAGGGGGATGTATAAGAATGCAAATTAAAAACAAGAGAAAAATATAAATGACCATTAAAAGCAGATTTAAAATACTTGGTAAAAAGACAGTAAACACTGAGCATGTGAAAAGTGCATAAATGTTTCTAGAAACCTGTGTGAAACCTTCATCATGTACTGGGGCCTATTCTTGAATTCATAGGGAATGTAGAAGCCAGTACAATGTATTGAATGTAGAAGACAGTAAAAGCCAAATACTCTGGTCAGCACTCTGGTTTCCTGGACAGCCATTTTGAGAAGGAAGTCATTTATTTTCCTAAACTATTATTTTCAGAATAGAGTAAGAAAAAGTGGTAAGGCCGGCATCTCAATTTCACCTCTCTGGGCACTGGGAAACCTGCCAGTTCCACTGATGGAACTTCCCAAATTTCACTTTGCTCTCAGGGTTGACTACAGCAGATTAGGCACAGAGGACTAGATTTCACTTTGGTGCCTTTAGAAGCAAACTCCTAGCCTTCAGACATATATGTGCATAAAGGTGCAGCAAGTATCAAGTTCAGCATATTGTGAGCATCATTTTAGAATGCTCATACAAAACAACCTTTCAAACATATTTTTTTAAAAAAAATAGGAGAATTTACTTCTCCCCAAAGTAATGGTTTTTATTTAGGGCAGAAAGCTTGCTTCTTGGGATTTTTTTTTAAACCTAAGCATTTTCTGGGAGATATTCCTCACCTCCGTGAAATGCAATAGCTTGTCAGCAAAATGTCTGATCTTCTCCAAAACCTAATGGCCCTGTTTTGTAGTTCCGTGATGTTTTGTCACTAAACCATTGCAATAGGTGGAAAGTCACAAAAATGTTAAACTAGCTATTAAATGAAAGGATTCCAATTCTAACCTTCTACTAGGAGTTTATAATTCATTCTATGTTGGTGCCAAAGAATTGTGTTTTCTCTTTAACAGTTTTTCTAGACTTTCTTGAAATGACTTCACCTAGATGTTTCTCCCTATAAATATTTACCCATTTGATCTTCTAAAGAAACCTCAGGATCTGAAACTAGAACAGATCTTCAATTAATAATTCTGTTTTATTATGGTAGGATTATGCAGTGCAGGGTTCCATCGTAATCATTGTTGTAGTAGTAGTAGTTGTTGTTGTTGCATAAACATACTGCAGAACTTCAGACACTGGAATCTGGTATCTCTCCTTATATATAATTAAGTAGAGGGGTGGCACTTTCCATCTCTCCCATTGGCTGTGCAATGCACTCCATCAGCCATTGGCCTGTCAGCCACCACTCGAGTACTCATGTGCCATTGGCCAGGTCCTGGGTCTGCTCCTCTTCCCTGCCCACTCCCACCTCAGCCACTGTTCCCTGTCACAATTACTGGCAAACGGCTGTCTCTCCTGATGAAGACACTTCTCCTGCTTGGCTCCTCTGTGGGACTAACATTTCCCTCAGTGGCTGCTGGTAGAAGGAAACCCTTTCCAGGCCTTTATGAGGAAATCATTGGGGCCCATCCTGACTAGGATTGCTAGCTCCAGGTTGGGAAATTCCTGGATATTCTGTGTCTAAGGAAGCCAGAGTTTGGGGAGTTGAGAGGCCTCAGCTGAACAGAATGCCATAGAGCCCACCATCCAAAGGAGTTTTTTTTTCTCAGGGGGGGGGGAGGTCTGGAGTTCAGTTGTGATACCCTGTGATCTTCAGGCTCCACCTGGAAGTTGTATAAATATAAAGACACTCTGTGAATGAATTATGAACATAAGCAGAAAAATTATATTGTATGCAACAATTCAAAGCTTTTGAAATCTTTGTTAAAGAACCCTTATATATATATATTTACAGAGTTAGGAACAAAAAGTACTTGATACAAAGGAAGAATACAATTAGAGCCCACAATTCCTTTGTATAAAAAACTTCAGGAGTGCAATAGTTCCATGTCATATGTGAGTACAGCTATACACGGCTGGCTTCACTGCCGTGTTCACGTTACACTTCTTTCAGATAGCTTGTACTCTTTAGCTGTGAACTGAAAATTATATTTCCATGTAATATTTACTATATTACAACATATTAACTGTTATCCCCAGTTGTCAGTACATACATACTCACTGAAATAGAGTTTTAACAATTCTCCTTCACTAGTTTTCCATTCGCTCCACTGATAGGTTCTCTTTCTGCCGATTAGGCTTCTGCAATAGTGGTGGTGATTAACACACAGCATATGCCATTATGATTACTGACAATCTGGAGTCACAATATTCTGACACAACTTACATCAGTACATAATATCCTATTTTATATTTTTATTTCTAAGAATGAAGTTTCTAATAAACTGGTGGGTAAACCAAAGGAAGGAAAACTAACCTGAAATAACCTACTTGTCTACAGAATTTTATAAGAAAAAAACTAAATCAAAATCAGTATTTAAACCATTAGGGATCAAGGTGTTTAATTTAAAGATCCACCTGTGTTCCTGGCAAAGTAATTTTTTCATAGCCAATGGGCATTTTGAGTCTGCAACAAACAGCACACCACATCTAAACTGATCTTCTTTGTGGTTTTGAGAGGCAAAATGCACTGTAAGTGGTGCTTTCCTTGTTTGACATTTATTTCTTGTAATGTGTTCCATAATTCCTAATTTCAATGATCTGGTGATACTCCCAATGTATAAAACAATCACACTGGATAAAATACACAACCAAGGCACTTTCACAAGTAGAACTTGCATTACTATACACAGTTATGCCATTTAAGATGAAATTGTCGCTTTCCCACATTACCTTGCGGGCTTTACATTTCAAACAACGTCTATGTCCTACAGATTGAGTCCTAACCTGCATATCCTCCCTTATATCTGATCTAACTATGATGTCTTTTAGAGATTTAGTCCTCCTATAACCTATCCTGGGTATAAGTTGGCACCCTTCAATATCTCCAAGGAGTGGCCAGTATTTAGTAATAATCCTTTTGATAGAGAAGGAAAGAGAAGTATAATCCATTGCCCATGTAACACCTGATGATGGGGGGGAAACAACTGGTTTCTCAAATAAGGATTTTCTTTCACGTAGTTCAACCCTTTCCTTAGCTCTAAATAGTACATTTGAGGGCTAGCCCCTATTCCTAAAGACACAGAGAAGTTGTTCAGAGTCCTGTAAATAATCACTTTCCCTGGTTGCATTTCTCTTTATTCTTAACAATTGTGAAAAGGGAATATTGTGTCTCAAATGTGCCGGGTGGAAAGAACTGAAGCTGAGTAATGTATTTCTATCAGTTGGTTTTTTCAGGGGTTTTTTCCGGTTTGATACTGATTTTTATCTACAGACAAAAGGAGTCACAATGGGATGTGCAGCTGCACCATCAATTGCAAATTTGTATATGGCAGAACTTGAGGATACCTTTATATTACAACCATAACAAAATAATTTTTTCTCAAATATAGAAAAGTATTATTGCTTTTTGGATGATATTTTCATCATATATAAGGACAAAACCTCAGTGGAGCAATTTTGTACTTGGTTTAATAATGTGGATGCCAATATTAAGCTTACTTGGAATTATAGCATCCAACAGGTTAAGTTCCTGGATGTGACTGTCTTTAAAACCTCTTTATTTTTGGCCACTAGGACTTTAAAAAAACCGATAGAACTCTCCCGGAGCCTCTTTCTAGAACTCGTTGTATTATTTCCACAATGGGCCTTATTCCTAGTGTACTTATAAATAGTTAGTGTCCACTCAGATCTTCTTTTCTCTCTGTGTGTGCATTTTTACTCCCTGTTCTAACTATATACTTTCAGACAAGTTAGCAATTAATTTGTTTGTTTGTTTATCCAGTCATCCTTTCTACAACCTGATAGTATGTCACATGGGGGTTATCTCATTCTATTTCTATGTAAGTAGTCAGAGCTCAAAAGCTAAGCAGGGTCAGTACTTGCATAGGAGACCACCAAGGAAGACCAGGACTGCAATACACAGAAAGGCAGTAGCAAACCACCTCCGCTTGTCCCTTGCCTCGAAAAACTTATGAGGTGAATGTTTCATGACTCACCAACAAACTTTATCTTACTTCAGGTTTGAATAAAACACACTGACAAGTCACAAGCCCAAAGTCACAAAATAAGCTTCCAATCAAAGCAGGAAT
>NW_015173677.1:606308-632698 GCF_001447785.1 Gekko japonicus
GAATGGAAGTCAAAGAGGTACAATTTAAATAAAATTAATATTTGTTGCAGATCAATATTAATCACTGTAGTTTAACCCATACATTTGTGTTTCATATCTTCCTTCTGTGTTAACGGGTGTTTCATGTATACTCTAGAGAGTGTCAAAACTTAAGATTAGCTCCTTAATCTCTTTTTGCATACATGTGTCAATCAATTCTTTATTCGGCCAACGATCAGTACAAGTCAAAAATAAAAGCTTTACAATAATGTCATTAGAAAGTAAAATTGGTCCAATCTATTGGCAACAATTAGTTAAAATCTGTACATAAAATTTCTCTACGAATTCTACAGGCTACTGAAAAAAATTGGCACAACTAATGGTAACCTGTTGATTAGCACTCATTAAACGTTTCTTTAAAATATAAACATCGGAACATCCAGGAAAATTGATAAGTGGAGGGGAAATTATATTAGAATGAGCTTCCTGATAGAAGTGACAGTGGAATAATACATGCTCGACTGACTCCACCTCTTCAGTGTCACACAGACAAATCCTCTTGTATACATGTGGTATATATATTGGTAATTGTGATTTTTAAAACTTCCTTGTAGTTCTTAAATTAGACTCAATACTGTTGGAATATACTAGGTCTATAGTGCACCTACTTGAAGAAGATCAGAAGAACAGCTACGGTGGACAGGTCCTAAGCTCTCACAGGTGGGGGACGGGAGGGAGTGTTCTGGGAGGGGGCAGGGTGACATTGTTGTGTGTCCCCGACATGATGATGTCACACAGAAGCTGCGCTGGGTCATGACTCATGGCTGTTGGGGGTGGGACTTCCCCCTGCTGGCTAGTTGGCTGGCGATGGGCAGGAGCCCATGAAAATGAGGGATCCCCTGCTCCCACCTGGGGGCTGGCAACCCTAAGAACAACATTTAAGGGACAGCTGAAGGACTGCTACATAGCATAGCTAGATTAGGGACTTCCCACAATTTCAAATTTTGTCCTTCCTGTCTCTGGATTGGCTCTTTGGAGTCTTCCTGCTCCAGCTGAGCCCTCCCCCTTCATTCCTGTCTCTCACAGCAGGTAAGTTAAGCCTCTCTCCCTTTCCTCTGTTCTATCAGAGTTTATTTCTTTTTTAATAAACTGAGTTATTTTCTTTAAACAGTTTGTGCTCTGTTCCCTTGTATGCTTAAACTCTGCCAACAATACAAAGGTCAAAATCCAAAGGTCTGCAAAGCACATGGAATGTTTGGACTCACTGAGTCACCTTTAGAAGTTGAGGAAAATTTTTTAAAAAGCTTCTGTTAAGACTATGTGGACTGCTACTGAAAGGAAAAAAACCCTTCCTTAGGAAGTTGTAGATTAGCTAGTTCAAGTTGTATGTCCAGCTGTTGTATTAAAATGAAAGGATTAATTTTGAAATATAATGGCAAGTGATTTGTTGGTATGTCATTTGAAAACTCTTTCATTAAATGGGCAGAGGATCTGATTGTCTTGAAATTCTACCAAAGGTTTAAAAAGCCAGTGAAAAGGGTGATTGTGTGGTTTAATGACTCATCTGTAAGACAAAGTCATGGAAGTGGAATCCATGAAAGCAAAAATAGCACTGAAATAAAGCACAGCCGCCCCCCCCAAATCCGCATAGTAAGGCTTCTTCTGACCAGCTTAGACTAGAAATATCTGCTATATAGTTGGATAAAACAATTTGTATCTTACTTTCATGAAGTGTGTTGTCTTTTATGATCGCTCCTTGCACAGAGAAAGAATATTGTTTTATCCCCTTTGGCAGAAGCAGATATAAAATGCAAGCCAAGCTGCATATTGTAAACTTAAGAAGGATTTGCAACTCAGTATTTCTGTTGAATGTAATTTAGGAGACTAAATCTATATGATATTGGCATTTTGTGCAGTGTATAAAAAAATTATACATTAATCCCATACGTACCGCACTCTATTTGATATTAAGTTTACATTTCAGTTTGCAGTTTCCTTTGACCTTTGTTAGTCTGGTTGATGACCATGAGGGAGTAACACAACTGGCTAGAAATCAGAATTGTGCAAGCTTATGCCACACACAGTTCGGTGTGTCCCATAAATCCTAAACAACGACCTTCCAATGATTCTGCTTATGGAACCTTGAGTGCCTGTACATGAACACCAAACATTTCAGATCAAAATCTGCCACCAGCCTGAGAAATGTAATAGATGCTAGAATTCTGCTAGCAACCTTCAACCTAAGATGTTCAGGGTTCACGAGTGATTTGTCCTCCCCTGTTATCTCCCTCGCAAGTCTGGAAAGTTGGTCATGAGAGCAAAGAACCTTGGACATCTGATGGATTCATTGTTTGAAAATTCTAAGTCCCCTTTCTACCCTACTCTCAGGAACACAAACAGTTGAAATAAAAAAGAATATATTATTACAGTGAACATTAAAAGATAAAAAGCCAATGTTTTCAGCTCAAATCTTCAGACTCATACCATCAAAAGTCTTCAAATCATATAAAATTCAGTTACGTTACAAATCAGTGAGTAATAATTATTTATATCATGCTTTCTCCCCAGATGGGACCCAAAGTTGCTTTAAGATTTCTTTAAAATGGTTTCATTTGACTCATAAATGACAATAATGAGCAAGACAGATATCCTTCCCAGCACATGAAATGTCAGTATATGCCATAACCAAAAAGAGTCCTACCTATGATGTTCTAGAAAATCTTATTTCAGTGAAATATGGAACATGAAGCTTTTCTCTCCTTAGTTCCTTAATTACAGGATGTTTGAAGGCATAGATAAAAAGACATTCCTTAAGGTATGTGAAGCTCATTCTGTTTATGGTAATCAGTAATTTGAATATTTTATAGCGTGGCCAGCCTCCAGGTAGGGCCTGGAAATTCCTAGAATTACAACCAATCTCCAGACAACAGAGATCAGTTCTTCTGGAGAAAATGACAGCTTTGGAGGGTGGACTCTATGGTCCCTACCCTACCCAGGCTGTACCCGCCCTCATCACCAGATATTTTCCAACCCAGAGTTGGCAACCCTAGATGTAAATGAGATGACAAAGTTATGTTCCTTTCTTCAATAACTGAGTGACCACATTCTGGACAAATTTCCAAGCTTTTGAACACTGAGCTAGTTAAATGAGAAGAAGAGCATGATTAACTGAGATATGAATACTAGATGGGTCCAGAAAGAAATCTTCAGAGCTATCTTGCTAAGCATGCTGTGGTTTCCCTCCACTTCTACTAAGGCACAGTAATGGAGCACTAGCAAGCAGATTGCAACTTTTTAAAAACTCTGTTTTCTTAGCTAAAAGTTGAGGAGCTCAGATTTCACTTAAGGGATTGTAATATTGGTAAAAGCTGAAGTTTAGCAGAGCATTACACTTCTCTACTTTGGGAAAGAGACTGCCAACATCAACATTGCTGACACTTTTAAAAAGCAGGATTTTGGCAGTTTTGATAAGCAAGCTGAGAACTGAATTCCAGCCTTTTGTGCAATGTTACAGAAGATGTTTGGTTTCATCTCCTGGAGATGCTTACCAAGACGTCTGTGACAGATTTCCTTGTCCATTTCATTTTGAGAACATGTTGTCTTTAAACATTTGGTTCTCCAAGTGCATGCATGCTTGAAATGTACACCAAATCTTTAGGTCCAGCACTTCTTAACTTGAAGGTGGACAGGGAAAGTAGTCAAACAGAATCTTGAGTACCCCTCCTGTTTTTCATCAGCATGTGGATTTTCTTATTGCAGATTATGGAGGAATTCTTGGTGGCTTAGTTAGGAGTTCATGTATATTCTGACTGTAAGAATCATTTTATTCATACAAAACTGTTTCTCCTTTGAAATAAATGG
This sequence comes from Gekko japonicus, assembly GCF_001447785.1. Lineage (NCBI taxonomy): Eukaryota > Metazoa > Chordata > Lepidosauria > Squamata > Gekkonidae > Gekko > Gekko japonicus. Next base: position 610,149 of record NW_015173677.1, read on the forward strand.
AAAAAACTCTATATTAGTTCCTCTAGACTCACAGACCAGAACTCATGCTTTTAGAACTGTGTATCAGTAATATTTCATTAGTGTCATGGACTTCTAGCACACAACTGTGGAATGAAAGACCAGTTATACCATTGCATTGCATGAATAAGCTAATGCTTTTATATTTTTCAGGCTCAAAGCCTGAGTAGGTCCTATTGACAACAGTGGGATTCTGTGGGGCATGATCCTCTTAAGACCCATCGATTTCTTAAAGAGAGATTCAAACATGAGCTTAACTTTTTCAATCAGATCAATACAAGTTGATAGTGCTTCAGGTTATCTGGAATGTGCCCTGAGTCATGATTCACCTGAACTAATAAATAGATGGTTTCTGTTTAATTCATAAATTAAATGATACACATAGGCTGCGATCACACAGACTAAATATTGCACTTTCAATCCACTTTCAATGCACTTCACAACTGGATTTTGCCAGTTCACACAGTAAAATCCAGTTGGAAAGTGCACTGAAAGTGCATTATTTAGTGTGTGTGATTGCAGCCATACTTAATAAATACAGTTCATAACTATATATATATAAACATTATTATATTATCATTATATAAATAATAGTGTTGAATTAACTTTTGTAACAAGCTTAAAACTAGTAATTCTCACTGTGTTGATGTTATTTATAATTTTGTCTAATCAGTCAGAATTCTTGCAATGGTACATTCATGAAGTAGGGTGGAAAGTGATGTTTGTATTTCCTGAATGAATGTAGTTTTATTAGTACAAATTGTAAATGACCCTCCAATTTCTTCTTGTTTTTAAAAGCAGCTTAAAGAGAACACAGATGTCAAGTTCCTACAGCGTTCAAAAGAAAGAGCAGTTGTGCACAAAATTATTCGTGTCAGATCATTTGACCTTGAAACTAATGAGAATTTGAGTGACAGGTTAGACCCACAGTAATTTGGGCAGCTTCCCTAAAACCTGAAATCCTTGCAACATTTCTTATGAACGTCTACACAATTTGTCCAGGAGGTTGCTTGAATACTGAAATTCAGAACTTTCAGTAGGTCATTTTTGGTGTGTGCTTTGAGAAACAAGATTAAGAAAAACATTCAGAAGTTAAACTCGCATCTTGTTGAACAGTTAAACCTCTCATGTTACAATTTACAATTCTCCATTTACAGTTTGCCGCTGAGAGTAAGAAAAATGTATTAATGGAAAATACATTATTTTTAAAAAGATACGGCCATTCTAGAAGAAAAAAAATGAAACAGTGAGTCTACATGGTGTTCTTTGTAAACTTTCACAGAGATTTGGAGATTTGTATGAAAAAGCACAGTCTGTAAACACAGTAGTAAATGTAATGGGGTGAATGTAACTGTACAGTCCTGCTATCAAGATATAAGCCAAGAATAATAAAGGCCAATAAAAGGTACAGTTCAGTGATTAGTTTGAAATAGAACAGCTAAGAGCAATGATGTTTCTTATACTTCTGGAAAATATGCACAACTGGCACGTATTAAAACTACCTTGATTTTGTTGCACCTATGATAACTGTATGATCATTAGACTTAGGCTTGCTGGAAATTTGAGTGGGTTAATGAATTACAACTATCTACTATTTTCTTCAGCTTTAGTGAGTCATCTGCTGTCTCAACAATAATTTATGAGCCAATGGGATTTAGCAGAGTTCTGACATAGCAAAAAAATAAGGATTTATTTTAACGATGTTTAGTTTGTGGGACCAGGATTGAGTTCACAATCAGTCAAATCCTGGTTTGCTTCAACAAATAAGCTTTAAAATTCTTCTCTCTGTTGCCTAGGAGGGAAGTGAACAGGCCAGGTTTGAGCCAGGATGCCTGCATTTAAACATCACACAAAGACAGTTATGAAAAACAATAGTTAATACACCAGATCTTGGTTTTGTAGACCCTAACTGAACATGTGGAGTGCCCCGTGTTCAGACTGGTTTAATGGTGTTCTGTGATGTCTGAACTGAACCATCAGCAAACGAGAGGAACTCAGACATATGCTTATGGACCATGGATGTTACTGCTATAGGATATCAGCTCAAATGTTGCACTGTTGACACATGACTATACCCATTTATAGGCTGCAAAAAATGAAATATGTGGGTTTCCCCAACATTTGGCCCTAATTCTTTAAACTTCCAGAATTATAATCTCTATAGACAATTTGGTGGTGAAAAGTGCTGTCAAGTCGCAGCTGACTGATGGTCACACACTAGAATTTTCAAGGCAAGAGATGCCTCTGCTTATGTCTATGTAGCAACCATAGACTTCCTTGGAGGTTTCCTATCCAAGTAGTAACCGAAGCCAAGCATGCTTTGATGAAATTGGGGTAGCCTGGGCCATCCAGATCAGGACCATTTTCGGCATACATATGGTACACAAGTCTGGAAACTTGATTCTTGCTCTTATATAGTTGTATAAACTGTATTACCTAATAAATATCATTAAGAAGAGGTTACACAGATGATACATAGCCAATATATAACTTGATTGCAACCACAAAGGTGCATTAGAAAGAAACTTTGAACTAAACTAGTTGTTGGCAAGAACAGTCAAAACTAGAACTGAAAAGTGAAACTGATGTTTTAAAGAGGCCAAATCCTTGCACTTATCGGGGCTGCAGGCCTCTGAACTGTAAGGCTCCTTCTTGACAGAGACATGAAAGTCAAAGGGCTCTTGGCCTGTAGCTCTTAGCTTGGGGATTGGGCCCAGGGGCCCTGCATCACTCAAGATACTTTTAAAGCACTAACCAGTTACAAAGGTAGAAAGCCAGCAGGGAAGCAGGGGCTATCCAGTGTTTTGCAGAGAGACCCACATGCACAATTATCTACCCATTGGGTGAAAATCTTGTTGGGGGGGGGGGTTCACTGCATGGAGCTCATGGCTCTCAGGGAGCAGGTTTATTCCCTTGAGGTTAGAGTTGCCGACCTGGAGAAACTGAGAGAGAGGTTTGGGGAACAGACTCTCAGGGACTTACCAGAACAGCCTCACTCATGTGCTGACAATGCTTCTGCTGTTGTGGAGAGAGTCTCGAAGTTGGAGGCTGTCAGTCTGAGGAGGAGGGATGTGATGCCTAAGAGTGGACCCCTTCCTTGGGCAATGGACTGATATTCTCTCATACCGAAAATACCCCTGGGGGGCTGAGGGAAGGGGGGCTTTTGGTAGTGGGTGATTTGATCATTAGGAATATAGAGAGTGGGGTCTGTGACAGATGTTTGGACCACATGGTGACTTGCCTGCCTGGTGCAGAGGTTGTGAACATCACACGCTGTCTAGATAGGTTGATAATGCTGGGGAGGAGTCACCAGTCATGGTGCATGTTGTCACCAATGACATTGGGAAATGTAGCTGTGCGGTCCTGGAGGAAAAATTTAGGTTACTAGTCAGAAAGTTAAAGACCAGAACCTCAAAGGTAGCATTCTCAGAAGTGCTGCCAGTTCCAGCTAGACAGGCATAGATCAGGGGTCTCAATGTGTGGATGAGAAAGTGCTGCTGGGAGGAAGGGTTTAGATTTGTTTGGCACTGGGGAACTTTCTGGGACAAGCCAAACTTGTACAAAAGAGATGTGCTTCACTTGAACCAAAAGTGAACCAGGCTGCTGGTGATTAATATCAAAAAGGTAGCAGAGCAGCTTTTAAACTAACCCCAGGGGAAAGCCGACAGGAGCTGGTGAGCATCCGGTTTGGGACAAGTCAGGGTGGCTTACATAGAATTTCATATAATTTCATATAAAATACAATTAATACACAATTAAAATCTGTCATAAGCATATGATTGCATAAACACTCAGGGTAATATTGATAGGAGCTTAATAGAACTTGGGAGTGAGGGTAGGATGGCGACTGAGGGGAGTGTGCTGCAACAAAAGGGAGGTGGAGGGAGGTGATGGGTACTGGAGAGGAAAACACATTATAGGTATCTCTATGCCAGTGCTAGAAGTCTTGGAGCCAAGATGAGGGAGCTGGAGTGCTTGGTGTTCAATGACAATTTGGACATAGTAAGTATCTAGGAAACATGGCAGAGTGGGGAAAATCTATGTGATATAGTCATTCCAGGGTATAAGCTCGAAAGTCAGGACAGAGGGGGATGGTTTGGAGGAGGTGTTGTGTTGTACATCAAAGATGGCATAAAATCAAATGAGTTAGAAAACATCAAGGAAATCAACGGCCCAATAGAAGCAATATGGGTGGAAATACTGAGCCTGAAGGGTTACTTAAAAGTGTGGGGTGTACTATTGCCCACCTTGAGGTTGATCTTGAGATAGAGAAGATAATAATGGAGATGACTAAATCAGATAATGTTATTATACTGGGAGACTTCATCTACCCTCACATTGACTGGCTAAACATGTGCTTGAGTCATACTGTAGAAATGAGATTCCTAGACATCATAAATGACACAAATGACTGTGCACTGGAACAGTTGGTCACAGAGCCAACCAGAGGGGTAGTGAGCTTGGTTCTGAACATATCTCAAGACCTGGTGAGAGACGTAGAGGTTGTTGAGAGCCAGTTTGGTGTAGTGGTTAAGTGTGCAGACTCTCATCTGGGATAACCGGGTTTGATTCCCCACTCCCCCACTTGCAGCTGCTGGATGACCTTGGGTGAACCATAGTTCTGACAAGAGCTGTCCTTGAAAGGGCAATTCTTGAAAGAGCTCTCTCAGCCCCACCTACCTCGCAGGGTGTCTGTTGTGGAGAGGGGAAGGGAAAGGAGTTTGTAAGCTGCTCTGAAACTCCGAGTGAAGGGCGGGATATAAATCCAATCTCTTCTTCTCTCCTTACACCAGTTGGGAACAGCGGCACAATGAAGTTCAGCATTCAAGTCAATGAAAAGTTACCACTAAAGTCCAAAAGAGGGAACTTTAAAAAACTGAGGGGAATAGTAAAAAGGAAACTGAAGGGAGAGAGAGTCAAAACCCTAGAGGATGCTTAGAAGCTATTTAAAATCACACTATTTGAACCCCAAATAGAATGCATATCACTGGTTAAGAAAGGTACTGCCAACTCTAAAAAAAAGGCCTGCATGGTTACCAACACAAGACAAGGAAAGTATTTTAAGTAAAGAGGCTTCTTTTAAACAGTGGATGGTCTGCCCCATTGAATTGAACAGGAGGGACCACAGGCTCTTGAAAAAAAAATGCAAGTCAATAACTGGGCATGCACCACAGGCTCTTGAAAAAAAATGCAAGTCAATAACTGGGCATGCAAAAAGAGATTTTGAGGAGAGGGTTGCTAAAAGCATCAACACAAACAATAAGCATATATATATATGCTTATTGTTTGTGACTCAATGACTTTTTTGCTTCTGTGTTCGCTGTGGAAAGTGTGGGGCACAGAGCCAATTTTCACGAATGGAGTCTGAAGAACTGACTCAACTGAAGAACTGAGCCAAATTGAGGTGACCAGAGATGCAGTTTAAGACCTACTATGGAAATTAAAAACAAATAAGGCTACAGGTCCTGATTGCATACACCCGAGAGTTCTTAAGGAACTCAGATGTGAGATAGTTGATCTACTAACCTGAATATGTAACCTATCACTGAATTCAGCCATTGTACCAGAAGACTGTGAAGCTGACGGACACTAGACTCAGCATGGTCAAAGGAAATACTTCTTTACACAGAGAGTGATTAAAATGTGGAATTTGCTGCCAGAGGATGCAGTGATAGCCACAGTTAACAGACAGCTATAAAGGGGGATTAGATAGACTCATGGTGAGGAGGTCCATCCGTGGCTACTAGCCCTGATGACTGAGGGGAACCTCCACATTCAGAGGCAGTCAACTTCTGAATCCCAGTGTCAGGAGGCAACATCAGGAAAAGGTCTTGGCCTCTCTGCCCTGTTGTTGGTCCTCCAGAGGAACTGGTTGGCCACTGTGTGAGACGGGATGCGGGACTGGATGGGCCACTGGTCTGAGCCAGCAGGGCTCTTCTTGTGTTCTAATAAAGGCCTCGGCCTCTATACCCTGTTGTTGGTCCTCCAGAGGAACTGGTTGGCCACTGTGTGAGACGGGATGCGGGACTGGATGGGCCACTGGTCTGAGCCAGCAGGGCTCTTCTTTTTAAAAAAGGATCCATTCCAGAGGGGAACCAGGAAATTACAGGCCAGTCAGCCTAACATCTGTCCCAGGCAAATTAGTAGAAATTGTAAGAAAAGATAGAATTGTTAGGCACATAGAGGGCAAAGCCTGTTGAGGGAAAATAAGCATGGCTTCTGCAAAGGGAAGTCTTGCCTCACCAACCTTTTGGAGTTCTTTGAGAAAGTGAACAGGCATGTAGACTGTGGTGACCTGGTAGATATTATATATTTGTACTTTCAAAAGCCACCAAAGACTCCTGAGCAATTTAGCAGTCATGGGATAAGAGGACAGGTTCTCTTATGGATTAAAAACTGGTTAAATGTCAGGAAGCAAGAGCAGGAATCAATGGAAAGAGTTGGTATTGGGGGCAGTGCTATTTATCATTTATCTGGAACTAGGGGTGAGTAGTGTAGTGGCCAAGTTTGCAGATGACACATGTCATTGTAGTACATGGCCAGCCAGTATCTCAGTTCAACAGGGCAATGGCCTTGTAGACTAAGACACAGCATCAGAGATCCATGTTAAGCAAGATCCACCATTCCTGACACACACAGAGTACTTGAGGCAAATACACGTAGGGCCTTCAGACTTCTCTTGTTGCAGTGTCACCATCAGCATTGTTTGCTTAGTTCTTAGGCATGTGATGGTACATACAGCTCTTGCAGAGTTGTAAGCCTCCTACTCATCAACAGCTCAGAAGAACTCCTGCCCATAGTGGTACATAGCATCTGGAAGAAACTTGTAAGATTACAATCCCAATCACCCTCAACAATGCACTTTAATGTATTGGCTTTGTAGCTGTATTTATCTGCTTCTCCTGGACATTTGTTGTTGGAATAAGGGGACTGATGTGATGGATCAGGCCATTGTCAAGAAATGTGTGAAATTCTTCCAGTATGAATTGACCTCATTTTCCATGGCAATAACACCAGGCATTGTGAAAAGCTTACATAAAGCTTTTATTATGAATCAGGATGTCACTGATGAAAAAGGAACTACTTCAGACCATTTTTTGACCATAAATTGATCTCTTTTTAAAAGGCTGTCTTGGAATGGGACAGCAAAATCAATATGAAGGCATGAATGTAGAGATTTTGTTGATTCCCACTTGTTGTACCAGGGCATGTGGCAGGGCTGACCTTGAAGCCTCACACAGTGACACAAGGCAACTCCTGACTGTCTTCAACATCATCCTGGGTGTGGAGTATGGGAGAAAATTCACCCTAATAGCACAGTAGTGCAATTGTGTCATGACAGAGGTCTTTGATGTGCAAATTTCTTTACTACAATGTTTGGAAATCATTTAGATGTTGCCTGTGAGTTTTACTTATCAGATCTGGATATAGATTCAGAAGTCCAGTAACAAGTCCAAAATCTTAGACTACTGTCCAGGTTCAAGATATTACTTCGAAAATTTAGGTTGCGTTCATTTTGGGTAACAGGAAGGAGACATGCACCTATTATACATGATTGTTTCCCTTTGCTTTCACTGTGCATGTCTGTTGGATTTTCTTTGTTGTTCTGCACTGATTTTCCTCCCATCAGTGCTCAGTTCACTTTCTGGTCGCTGTTTCCCTGGGTTTTCTGAGAGTGTTTTTGTGTCAATTTCCCCCTTGTTTTGCTTCCAAGGTAATTCAAAAGTGCTCAGATTCCCTTGGATCCCCCCCTTTTGCTGCGCATCAGAGATCACTCCCCCACCCACATTAAGGTCATTCCACCCACTCTGCATCTTCCACCATCCTCCCCTCTTCATCGGTGTACAAGTTCCATTTTCCCCTTATTTTAAATTTAATTTTTTTACAAGTGGCACTAGCAGTATGAGACTATCACTAGTCTCTGATCATTGAATTAAAAAAAATTAAAATGATGGGGAAAGTTTAAAAGGAGCTATGTGAGGTTTAGTTCCCTGCTGGTATTGACTTGAAAGGGTGATCAGAGAGGAGGAAAATGGCAGCATCCCCAATGCCCCCCCCAAAGATTTCAGTGTTGCATGCAAACAAAATAAAGGGGGGGATCGTCAGCACTGAATAAAATTGACATGAGATGTAAAGAGAGAGACACTGGGATGGGAAGCCTAAAGCTTTGAAAACATTTTTTCCTTTAATGATTTAGTGAACAAAGTTTTGGGGAGGGTAATTTTGGCAGTCTTTGGAAGCCTAACATTAAAATGGCAAAATCAACTAGGAAAAACACCATCAAAAATTGCCAAAAAGTCCATTTCACAATTATAATCTCTATTTCACAATTTTAAAGTCGGTGGTGTCACAACATCAAAATAAGTGCATACTATAACTATAAACAAGGCATAGAATACAATGTTTCCTCCTTTGAAGATAAATATTAGTCCAAGTAGTCTGTTCTACTTGGTAGGAGGAATCCACATTTACAAAACATTTTCAAAAACAGCCTTTGCAAAAGTATCTGGAACGGGCATTCCACAGTGCCTCTAAAACGGAGCTCTTTCACCTGGCTTTTGGAGCCCCCGCCACCACTAACCATCACTATCAACTGACAGCTTGGATGGGAGAGCTCGGCCCTCCTGGGATCTTTAAATATATCCTGAGCCAGCCACCTAAGATAACCTAAAAAGACTAAAGACCTGACTGTGAACTGTGTAACAACTACTGCTTTGAGATTACGAATGTATTGCTACTAGCACTTTATTATATTATGGTTTTAGCATTGTTTAATTGTTACATGTTCTTAATCCTACCTTATGTGTATTGTAAAAATTCTTCATGTTTTATGTAAGCTGCCCTGAGCCAGCTTTGGCAGGGAGGGTGGGATAGAAGTCTAATAAATCAAATCAAATCAGTGGGTTCTACTGTTCATTCTGTACAATCAACATGTTTCCCCATATAATGAGATTATGTGACTATTTCCCATTTTTCACAGTGGCCAATAACACAGCAGAGAATCCCCTAGTTCTCGGCAATAGGGAAAATGGGGCTTCACAGCTGCTTGTCAGTTTCAAATAAAAGTCTAGTCAGTTTCAACATTGGGTTTTCCTCCTTTGTCTGTGTTCCTTTCTGTTCCCTTTCATTTATCGAACTAATGCTAAAATGCATTTGCAAAGCCCTGAACCACAAGGATTTAAATGGAATGTGTTTGCTGGATGCTACTGTGCTGCTGTGATAGGGCCAATGTATAATTAAAAAACCCCAACAACTTTGGACTCCATCCCCCATACGTCACAAGTGACATTCCACCCTGATTTTAAAAAGTGGGGTTTTTTAAAATTGTAGCTGCAGAATAAATACAGTGGAGGGGAAAGAATGGTGCGTAAGGTGGGCACAGAATCCAAAGAAAAGATTAAAGGCTTACTGCTCTGAAAATCTGCAGGAAGACGTGTGTGCATAATGGGCCATGAATGTGGAATTTAATGAGGTTATAACAAAGGCATTGAAGTGCAGTTCTCCATTACACCTGTAGCTCTTAACAGTGTGATGCTCCTAAGGGACTGTCAAGTGCTGCCAATTATATCTGCCCTTCTCAAGCTTAAGGTTAAGTGACTACAGTAATTGAGAATCAAAAACCTGCAAGCTGCTTCCTTTCTTGCTGATCCAGTGTAGTGCTTCCTTTTCCCCTGCCACTTCTCAGCCCCATGTCATTGCCTCTAGCATCGTCCTGCAATCATTCAGTCAAGAACTGACACATTTTGCTACTATAAAATCTCATACAGTGTCTATTGCCTGTAATGCTACAGCATCTATTCTACAAAATAAAGCATTAAATGTTAGTAAACACATGTGGATGAGGCACAACAATAACATGAGAAGGATGAGGCACAACAATAACATGAGAATACAGTGTCTATTGCCTGTAATGCTACAGCATCTATTCTACAAAATAAAGCATTAAATGTTAGTAAACACATGTGGATGAGGCACAACAATAACATGAGAAGGCAGACCTTGTTTTTTCTTAAAGAAATGTGGAGTGGTAAGCATGGAAGAATGTTGTAAACATAAGATATAGAGCTTTCGTGAAGTGTAACCAACAGCATAAACCTGAACAAAGTTAAGCTTAATCCAGAGGTGGGTTTGGGAGGGGTAATGGTTTAGTAGTAGAGCATTCTCGGCATGCAGAAGTTCTCAGTTTGAGCTGTATCTCTTAACTAGACCAGTGATGTGAAAGACATTTGCCTGAGGCCCTGCAGAGCTTCTGTCAGTCAGATCAGACAGTTCTAACCTGGGTCAGTCTTTGAAGTTCTGCTTTACTAGAGATCCCATGCTGCATGGCAGTTTGAAACAAAAAATCTGCATACACAGGAAGAATTCAGTGGCTCAGGGACATTACATAACAAATCTTAGGATGTAGTATATCTATGCAATGCAAGAGAGGCATATCCATACTATCAGCTAGTTAAAAGGACACCGTTAAACTGCAGTTTATACTCAGAGCTAAGTTAATAGTCTATGCTTGAGTCATGACGGCCCCGGTCATACGAGAGGTTTTGGGCCAGTAGAGGGACGGATCGGGGGCACAGCAAACGGGCACGATCCCACCACAACATCTGGGAAGCGTTTTGCTTGCGTCCCCGATCCGCCTCTTCCACCCAAAACCCCGCTGCAAAAATAAACCACCTACCGTGGTGGTTCATCCCAGATGGCCTCATCAAAGCCGGCCGTGGGATCGCCGGCGCGTCCTTTCGCCGGCGCATCCCCGGCTCCAGTCTAAACTGTGCATGCTCAGGCATGCGCAGTTCAGCAGCCTCCCCCTCCTGACTGTGTCTTCCTTTCCGGCATCTGATCATGCCAGGGAGCAACGGCGCCGCAGCTAAGGGGATCCGTGGGATCCCGCCGCGGCTTCTCTATTTTGATGCGGCTCTAATTTGCCGCACTTTGGCGGTTGTTTTCCCTGCCGTGTGGCAGGGACCGACAGTTATTTTCTACATGTTACTGTGCATTGGTGGAGAAAGCATCTAAAATGACAAAAAGTTCCCATCCAGTCTAGCTACTTCTCCTTTCTTCCTGCATCATGGACCTATGTCAGAATTGTGCAAGGCCTTGGACTGGCTTAGTTGGCCCATTGTCTCATCTGAACTGCCAACATCCTTGCATCAGTGCAAGGACTGACTCAGCTAGCTGCACCAATCCAAGGCACACCACTGCAAGGTTGCTTAGGTGCATCTCTATCCTGTCCAGTCATTATTACTTAGAACAGGACTACACTGCCAATCTGTTCTTTAGTTTGTTTATTATTTATTTGTTTATTATATTAATATTTATACCCTGCCTTTCCCACTGCCAAGTTGGTCACAAATGTAGAGAAAAACCATACTGTGCAAATACAATAAATCAGTATGAAACAGAATGACAATTCTAGATCTACACATTTCAGAATGTATTTCTCTAGAGGGATTTCAAAACATCATTTCTCAGGATTTAGAGATTAGTCTCTCCTAAGAGTGTTATGGCATCAAGTGACATATTGCATTTGATACACTGAAGGACAGAAAGTGTGAAGGCATTCTTAGTTCTAACTTGTGCAGAAACCCTCTAAAGTCAATGTGCATTTCTTGTAATAAACATAATCAAATATGAGACCCATAATGTTTGTTTTGAAATTATGTTCCTCTGCTTTTCAGGTGAGGTTTCATAGCTCATTTGACATAAATCTTTAATACTTCTGTGGTGAATCAGCCCATTAGTCTTTATTCTTTAATTCCATTCCACTGAGGAAAAGGAAAGCAGGGAGAAATATTCACAAGGCATAAATCATATATAATTAAAACCAAACCAAGATACTGTTTAGGTTGTCAAAGGGAAATTTTATTCCTGGCATTAAATTCTACAAAACTTGTGGGAATCTAACTACAGCGCACATCTTTGACTTACAACTTCTAATGTATTTGGAAGAAATTCGGCCTTTTTTATTTTTAGGAATTTGCTTCTTAGCAAATGTGCTTAAAACTTTTGCCTAGCCAGCCCAGCTAAATCACTGTTGAGCTTGCAGTCTTAAATCAGAAACTTTCACCAGTTCTGAAGTTATGTACTAGCAGTTTTCTCTGTTGCAGTAAATACTACAGAAAATGTGATGTAGACTGCAACAACAGCAGTATAATTGGTAATCAGTGTAGGATTAAGCAACAAACTGCATTTACACTGCTCCAATTATAATACCTTTCAAAAGAAGTCTACTAAGGTCATGCCTGCATGGGTGATTGTGGTGGGGAAAATTAGATAGGTGCACCAGTCATTGCAAGCTACAGTAGCACATGTGGTAGTATAATCTGTCCAGCTGTGGAATCATTTTGGGTCAGTGTAAAGCATGTACCTGCATTTTGCTTGCACTATAAGGCCATTCCATTAGGGAAACACATTTGCTTTTGCAAATCATTGAGGGAACATAGCTTTTGCAAATAGAAAACAGCAACTCACTGCTTTGGCAAGTAGGAAGACAAGCTCGTACGACCATATTAGGCGTTGCTAGGCCCATTACTAGGAAAGGCTGACTTCTGCTTGTTTTTCTGTTATTGCTTACTTCCGTTATCAAGAAAGATTAATACCTGGCTGATAACAGGAAATACATAGCTTTCCCACAAGGGACATGTGATCAGCCAAAGAATGTTTGTGGTTTTGCAAAAGAACACAATGCTTCAGGCTTCATGGTCAATCTCTGTGATAATTTTGCATGCCAATTCTAAGAAATGATTTTTTTGTGTGTGCTCTGTTGAAAAACTATTTAAGTCGGCTCAAACCTGTATTCGGGGTACACGCCCTGTTTTGAAAGTGCCCTGAGAGGTGCTTTTGGCTGTACCGCGCGCTTAATAAACAACTGTTGGTTCTCCTTGCTTGACTCCCTGGTGGTCTGTCTCTCAGAATTCCCGCTCCAAGTGCACATTTTCTCCATACATAGAAGGATTGTGGCAGCATGAAGAAAACTGCAACTGTGCCATAACCATATGGTAGACTTTTTTTTTTTTTTTTTGGAAAACCTTTTGCCTTAGAGAATCTGACTGTCTTTGGCTGGAGAGCAGGCATACCAATATAACCAGTGGCAACTTTGAGTCAAACACCATGTGTCACTGCAGAGGCAGTCTGTGATGGCATCTAAACCACAGTTTTACTCTCTTAGAAAGTACTGATGGTTAGAGATAAGGAAGAACTGCAAATTTACAGAGAAAGCTTTATCTTTAGAGGAAATCTTGCTGTTTTTGAGAAAACTGCACTTTTCTCTACAAACAATGAACTCAATGAAAATTCAGCAGATCTCAAGGCAAAAATGGCCTATAATTCATAGCATGTTTCTGCACACAAGTTTGCTACATGAATACAGGTGCTATAGGGGGCCATTTAAACTGGGGTATACGTTTGAACTGTGGTTGACGTGGGCAGCTGGATCCAGACAATAGCAACAGCACTCTGCACTGGTGTCCGTGTTTTCTGGAATTCTCTATGACTATTTTCTGTTCTGACACAGTCAAAGAGACTGCGCAGCGCTGATAGCTGGTTTATTGTTAAACTGGGCTTACATGTTTGTAGGGTCAAGGATTTATGAATACTACAATTCCATATCAATGAAACACTTAATGCATTTCTCTTCTTGGGACATGAATGCCATCAACAAAGAAACATTAAATTTACTGGCACAATAATATGAGGATTAATTCTTAGGTCACTATAGGGAATTATGGATTAGCCACATGGTTTTGTTGATAATGCTCTTTTAAACTTGGCAATAACTCACTATCTAATGTCAAGGGATGTAGTTGGAGCAGCAGTATAAAAATAATTGCTTTGAGGGAGATATATATGGTAACTATGAGGCAATATCTTAATGCTGCAAGGTGCTTTGTAGAAAGGATCCAAATAAAGAGGTTATGCTTGTACTCCATATTATGTATCACACAGGATTCCAGAGATCATCCTCACTTCTTACTACAGAATATCTGGAACCCTTCTCAAAGCATATATTGGAGAAGTACTCCATTGACTCTTATTGAGTTCACCAAGCTTTGCAGGAAGAAAATGAGAAGTGAATCTAGCTCATCCTCCTTACTTATCTCACCCTCCTTTCTTACTTGTGTTCTCCTCGTTTTGGATTGCCATATTGCTCCATGCAGTCCTTCCAAGTACCAGAATAAATTTCAGTCACAAAGAGAATGGCTACATTTAGGAGAGACTTAACCCATCAAGCCAAACAGTGTGCTGATACAGGGCTGGATCCAGCCAGCTTTTTTTACTCACTATCAGCCACTTCTCTTCATTATAATCCCAGGCCCCAATGAGTTTTGTCCATGCAGGTTCCAGGATCCCCAGCAAAGCCTAAGGGGCTGACAGACCTTCCTCCACTTTTCACGGGGGGAGGGGACTCTGTTGTATACAGAGTTAGATCATTGGATCATACACTCCAGTGTTGTCTATTCTGACAGATCACTGCCCTCTGGAGTCTCAGGCACAAGGTCTTTCACATCTGTACTCCATGATATTCTCTTAATTGAAGATACTAGGGACTGAACATGACACCTTCTATACAGAAATAGGTCTAGAGCTGAGAAACCCTATCTGCCCACATAGGGGTGTGTGTGTTGAGAGTCAGTTTGGTGTAGTGATTAAGAGTGGCAGACTCTCATCTGGAGAAGAGGTTAGATTTCTCAGTCCTCCACATGCAGCCAGCTGGGTGACCTTGCGTCAATCACAGTTCTCTCAGAGCTGTTCACTCAAGAGCAGTTCTCTCAGAGCTCTCTCAGCCCCACCTACCTCAGAGGGTGTCTGTTGTGGGGAGAGGAAGGGAAGGAGATAGTAAGCTGCTCTGAGACTCTAAGTGAAGGGCAGGAGATAAATCGAACTCTCCTCCTCCTCCAAGAATAGCCAAAACAGGAGTATTGTTAGACAGAGACAGGGCTCAGTAGTTGGCTGGTGGAATGCTTAGTAAGTCACAAGATTTCCAGGGATGCTTTATGCATAAAAGTAGCTAAGTGCTACATAATGTGTTTACTCTGCACAGCTTTAGTGAGAGGGTTACCACAAATTATCTCTTTATTATTTTACTTGATTGAACAATTTAAACAACATAGCAGCAATTATTACATGTTTTTAAAATATAGGTACAAGCAGGGAAACCTGCAAGGACTTGCAGGGGTGCCTCATTTTCCTCCCTCTCACTATGTTATTTTTCCCTTCCTGAAAGCCTCCCCCCCAGCCTCTCCCCTTTTTCTGCTTTCTTCTCTCTTTTCCACCCAAGAACCAACCTATATTTATTTGTCCCTGTCTTCAGCTTTCTCCCCCACCCCCCGGCAGCCTTTACCTGGGAAAACTCTGGTTCAGTTCTGTGGTGCCAGCCATTAGGTCTTGCATGATAGGGAACTCTCAAGGACTTGAGGGAGGATCTCCTCTCTTTCTCCTGTTATCTCCCTTACCACACTGTTTCCTCTTTCCCTCCTCCTGGAAACCCCCATATCCTTTCCCCTTTCCCTGTCTCATTCTCTCTTAGCCATTCACCAACCTATCTTTTATCTGCCTCCCATCTTCAGCTATATGTATTATTTATTCCATTTACACCCTGCCTTTCTGCACACTGGGGACCCAAAGTGGATTACATCATTCTTCTCTCCTTTTTAAAATCTTCACACCTGTCTAAGTGATAGGGTTAGGCTGAAAGCAGGCTTCCCAAGTACTTCCCGGACAACAGACGCGCCATACCATGCCATCGCCAGGAAGTGGTACCATTGAGTTTTCAGCCCCATTGCCAGAGCGTTGCCCAGCGTTACTTCCTGGCGACGGCATGGTGCGTTACAGGGAGGAATGTTCCGGCTGGGGAGCATTTGTCCCCCGCCAGATCGCGGTAAGTACTTGGGAACTCTAGCTAAAAGGCTTAAGGTCACTCACTGAGCTTCCATGGCAGACTGGTGATTTGAACCTGGGTCTCCCAGACCCTAGTCTGAACTGTAACTGCTACACCAAACTTGTTTTCATAGGGTGGCTGCTGTTGAACAGTAGCAAGCAGCCAGGCCACGGTGTTGCATTCAAGTAGCCTGGTGGTTGCTACCAAGCCTGATTTCAATGAATCCTCCCCCAAAGGCAAAAACAGCCCTGGAAAGGGCCCTGCTTCCTCCCCTTGCCTTTTACTGTCAAAAGAACCTGGATTACTTAGCAAAAGCTGTTGTGGTTTCCTAGCAACAGCCATGGAGGGCTTCCATTTTTTAAAGCTACAGGCATCATTTTGAGGCTTTTTACCCCCATCCTATGCATTTATTTTTAGATTCCAGATTTTTTCTACAAACCTGGGGCAGTTTTCAGGTTTGTAGAAAGATATGTCTTGTCAGTTCTTGGCAGCAACCCATGGTTTTAAGTGTCCTCAGATTTGGCTGGGTTGAGAATATACAATATCCTTGAGGATAAACTGGTTAAGTGTGGGCCAAATGGTACAACCGTTGGATGGATTCATGGTTGGTTGAAAAATCGTACCCAGCGAGTGCTCATAAATGGCTCTGCGTCTATGTGGAGGGAAGTCTCGATTGGAGTGGCGCAGGGCTCAGTCCTAGGCCCGGTGTTGTTCAATGTTTTTATAAATGACCTGGAGGAAGACAGAGGAGATGCTTATCAAATTTGCAGATGACATGAAGCTGGGTGGGATTGCTAATTCTGAAGAAGACAGAGTCAGGATTCAAAATGATCTAGATAGGCTGGAACAGTGGGCTGAGACAAATAAAATGAATTTCAATAGAGAGAAGTGCAAAGTCCTACACTTAGGTACAAAAAATCAAAGGCACAGATATAGAATGGGAGGGACTTGGCTTGACAGCAGCACATGTGAAAGGGATCTAGGTGTTCTGGTTGATCACAAGCTAAACATGAGCCTGCAGTGCGATGTTGGCTGTGAAGAAAGCTAATGCAATCTTAGGATGCATTAACAGAAGCATTGTGTCCAGATCAAGGGTGGAGGTAGTTCCGCTCTATTCTGCTATGGTCAGGCCTCACCTGGAGTACTGTATCCAGTTTTGGGCACCACACTTTAGGAAGGATGTTGACAAGCTAGAGTGTGTCAAGAAGAGGGCAACCAGGATGGTGAGAGGGTTTGAATCCAAGTCTTATGAGGAAAGGCTGAAAGAGTTGGGTATGTTTAGCCTGGGAAAGAGAAGGCTTAGAGGGAACATGATTGCAGTCTTCAAGTATTTGAAGGGCTGTCATGTACAAGATGGAGCTGATCTATTCTCTCTTGCTCCGGATTGCAAGACTAGGTCTAATGGGTGTAAATTACAAGGGAGTTGTTATTGGCTAAATATCAGGAGAAACTTCCTAACTGTAAGAGTGGTTGAGCAGTGGAACAGTCTGCCTCGGGAGGTGGTGGATGCTCCTTCACTGGACGTTTTCAAGCGGAGGCTGGATGACCATCTTTTGGGTATGTTGTAGGTATGTAGGCTATCTTTTGGCTATGCTCCTGCAGAGTGCAGGGGGTTGGACTAGATGACCTGCAAGGTCCCTTTCCAACTCTAACTTTCTATGAATCTATGATAAGTATGGGACCATAAGACTTGCAGAGAGGTTGCATCCTCCCTCACACTTGTTTGCTGAGCCAAGGCATGGCTCCCTGCCCCTTCATCTCTGACCCCAGGCTTGATATGGCTCCAGGTCTCCACAGGTGCCTCCAGGCCCAGCATAGCACTAGACTTCTATAGCCACTTCAGTCAGGCCTAGAGTGGTTCCCAGGTTCCACTACCACTGGGCCTGGAATGGCTCCTGAACTCCATCACTGCCTGGCCTGATGAGGCTCCTGGTCACTGATGACACAGGAAATAGGTGTGTTTTCTGCACAAGTACAGACAATGCTCTTTTATTTGGTGGGGATTTAGATTCCCACCCCACAATGTAGACTGATCTGTAGATTTAGATATTCGGGCTTAGACTTGACTATTAGAATATAAATTGGTATCTTTATGAAAATAATTTGTATTTGTGAAAACTATTGACAACCCAATAGTCATAAATTGGGAGTCTGTATGGAATTGTACAGAAGGTAAATAAATACTTGGAAGATTTTCCTTCCCCCTCTGATGCCATAATGCTAGATTGCTAAACTATGGAGTCAGATTAATGGGACTCGCTACTAGCTCTGAACTTCAACTGTGGAGCTGGCTCGCAACTTCCTCACTCCCACCAAGCTGTCCGAGTCCACGTTCGAGGACATCATTAAGAAGCTCCAGGACCACTTTGTTCCCCAGCCATCAGAGATAGCGCACCACATGGCTTTCCACTCCTGGCAACAGCAACCGCGTGAGTCTGTCGCGGTGTACCTGGCTGCACTCCGCCAGCTCACCTCGGAGTGCACCTTTGGAGCCCAACTCGACATGACCCTCCATGACAGGCTGGTATGTGGGCTAAGCGACGAGAAGCTCCAGCGGCGGATCCTGGAGGATGAGAAGTGCACCTTCGCATTGGCCCTTGCCACTCCCATGGCTTGGGAGAGGTCAAATCCTGCTGCATCGACCACCACACACTGGACCAGTGCTGACCCCATAGACTGAGTGGAGGAAGAGGTACAGTGGATGTAGCATTCCAGCCGGAGGTGCGATTCAGGACCTGCACCATGCTTCACACATGCCAAGGAGTATGGTCGATAGGAGTGTGCCAGCTGTGGAGACCAGCATGACCAAAAAACGTGTGGCTTCAGGGACACGGTATGCTGGAGCTGCGGCCGAAAGGGCCACATCGTCTGGGCCTGCCATTCCAAGGGGGTCCCGGGCCCCGCCGTTGCAACCCCAGCAGGACCGTAGATCTACCGCTCACTATGAGGATGATGCATCCCAGGAAGATCACTATCTCCTTGCCAGCGAATGGGAGGCACAGGTACTTAGACTCCCTAGCCAGACCTCAGCCCCTAAAACCCAGGTCTGGGTCAAGATAGAGGGGTCCCCTTGTTCCATGGAGCTGGATTCCGGCTCCGCCGCCTCCATCATTTCGGAAGCAACCTTAAAGAGACTGTGTCCGAATGGGGGCCCCCGCCTACAGCTATCTCCCGTGACCCTGATGGACATTCAGAGGAATCGGGTTTCTATATGGGGTGTGGGGAATTTTCGGGTCGAGTAATTTGATGATTATTTGGACTTGATTGTGGTCGAGGGCAACCTGGTCAGTCTATGGGGCCGCACATGGTTCGGCTGTTTGGGAATCTCTATTGTGGGCATACAGCTCTGCACCCTGCAGGATTTCAGCGAGGTCTGTAGGGAGTTCCTGGCCATTTTCGATGTAACTCTGGGGCACTACACGGGTCCCCCCGTGTCACTACAGCTCGACCCTCACATGACCCCCATTCACATGCATTCCAGAAAGGTCCCGTTAGTGCTGAAACCAAACATAGATGCGGAACTGGACCGGCTCATGGAGCAAGGAGTCCTGGAACCGGTTTCCCACGCAGCTTGGGAGACCCCCATAGTCACCCCAGTTAAGCCAAACGGGGACATCTGCATCTGTGCGGATTACAAGTGCACATTAAATAAAGCACTTCAGGACCACGCTTATCCAGTCCCAGTTGTTAGCCATGTGCTAGCCACCTTGGCAGGGGTGAAGATCTTTGGCAAACCCGATCTTGCCCAGGCATACCAGCAACTCCTGGTGGACGAGGTGACCACCACTGCACAAACTATAGTGACTCATAGGGAGGCTTTTAAAGTAAAGAGACTGCAGTTTGGGGTAAGCATGGCTCTGGGGCTATTTCAACATATGATGGACTCTCTTTTGAAGGGGATCCTGGGCGTCACGCCATTCTTTGATGATGTGCTGATCGCCACGGCTACGCTGGATGGGTTCGCCTCCAGACTGCGCATCATTCTCCTCTGCTTCAATGAGGCCGGACTGAAAGTGAAGTGGGAAAAGTGCCTGCTGGGGGTTCTCTCTGTAAATTTCCTAGGCTTCACTGTCGACGCAGACAGGCTCCATCCGGCTTGGGACAAAATAAAGGCCATCAGGGAGGCTCCCCCGCCCCAATCCAAGGCGGAACTTCAGGCAATCCTGAGCCTTTTGAACTTCTACCATGCCTTCCTTCCCAACAAGGCAGCAGTAGCTGAGCCTTTGCATCGCCTCCTGGATAAGCAAGCCTCTTGGACGGGCCCCCACCAGGCTGCCACTTTCAAGGGGGTCAAAGCGCTGCTAATATCTAATAAAGTCCTGGCGCATTTTGATGAATCTTTGCCGGTGGTTCTGGCATGTGATGCTTCCCCATATGGTGTCAACGCTGCATTGGCCCACTGGCTCCCAGATGGGCGGGAGGTGCCCATCACGTACTACTCCCGGACACTGTCGGCAGCAGAGAGGAACTATGCCCAGATCGACCGCAAGGGTCTAGCTATAGTGGTGGGTATTAAGAAATTCCATGACTTCATCTATGGCCGGCCCTTCACCATCACCGCAGACCATCGCCTGCTTCTCAGCCTCTTTGCTGTGGACCATCAGACACCACAGATTCTCTCACCATGGGTCCTCCGGTGGTCCATTTTTACTCCATCGAGCACTGCCCTGGGAAGACTATGGGTCATGCCGATGCCCTTAGCCACCTACCCCTGCCATCAGTCGAGGCCGACCCGGCACTGGTGCACCACATCTTGCAAGTCGAGGACCTCCCAGAGTCTCCCCTTCAGGCCAGAGACATTGCTTGCCACTCGGCCAGGGACCTGATCCTCTCCTGAGTTCTGGGCTGGATGGTGAGGGGGTGGCCCGTGGCCACAGTGGGCCCCAAGTTCACAGTCTACACAACATCTCAGGATGAGCTGTCCACCCATAAGGGATGCTTGCTATGGGGGGACAGGGTGGTCATTCCCAGCACCCTGCGTGATCACATTCCCAGCACCCTACACAAAGCCCACCCAGGGATAGTCCACATGAAGGGCCCTAGCCAGGAGTTACATATGGTGGCCAGGAATTGATGCGGAAGTGGAGGCTTGGGTGAAGCACTGCCAAACATGCCAAGCTGTCCAGCCGTCTCCACCGAGCACACCCACACAAACTTGGGAGTCCACCAGGATGCCGTGGTCAAGACTCCACATTGATTTCGCTGAGCCGTTCTACGGACTGCTATTTCTGGTCACAGTGAGTCAACTCCTACTCAAAGTGGCTGGAGATCAGCCCTGTCTCCACCACCTCCTCCAAGGCCACCATCTGGGCCCTTCATCGGATCTTCAAGACCCACGGACTGCCAGACACCATCGTCTTGAACAACAAGTTGGTGTTCACATCCATTGAGTTCCAGGAGTTCCTCCACAGCAACCTGATTAGACACATGAGGTCTGCCCTGTTCCACCCCGCCACCAATGGACAGATGGAACAGATGGTGCACACCACTAAAGAAGCCTTGAGCCACCTGATGGAGGGGGACTGGTAGTTCCGTGTGGCCCGTTTCCTCTTGGTGCAGCAAACCACTCCCAACCCGGTCAATGGCCAATGTCTGGCAGAACTCCTGATGGGCCGGCAGCCCGCAATTCTCTTCACTACACTCTGACAGGGCCCCAGAGTCACACAGTCTGTCCGAGAAGAGGGAGGCGCCCCGTGGGTTTTTTTCCGGAGGATGCAGTATACATCCGGAACTATAATCAAGGCTCCCCATGGCTAGCTGGATGAATACTATGCGCCACCGGTCCCGTGTTCTATGAGGTTTCCATGGAAAACGGCCAGGTCCTGCGGCGGCATGTTGACCAGCTGAGACAGTGTTTGCTCCCAGCTTCGGAGAATGCCCCCACTTCAGGTAACCTTGACGTGGACCTACCAGACATCCCGATCTCGAAACCGCACATGGCAGTTCACAGGAGCAGGCTTCCGGGCCGCCTGCCTCTGCACCGGAGCCAGAAGACGCTCCTCCACCTCCGCAGCTAAGCGCTCCGGTACCGCCGCCCTCCAGGGCTCCTGATGCCCTGGTTCCTGCTCTAGGCATTCCACATGAGAGCACCGACCCCCAGCCTATCTCAAGGACTATGTCACCTAGGCTGGGATCAAACTACGGGGGGAGGGGTGTTATGTCCGCTGACCGCCACTAGGCGCCAGCAGTATGCAACCCGAGCTTGGTTCCTTTAGACAATAGGGACTAGGATCCTGAGCTTTCCAACTAGCACCGTCCTATCAGAACTGTAGTGGGAAGTTCGAACCTTCCAAGGGGACTGGTGGGTGAGCCCCTGGAATTGTATATAGTTGGCTGCTCCGGACGGTATTGTTGTTGTTGTGTTGTGTACAGTAAACTATGAGCTGATAATCACTGAGCATCTGTCATTTCTACGCATCGAACCCAGTATGCAACAGTAGTGCTCCAGCATAATTGATATATAGTGTAGATTGCAGAGATTTAGAGTTAGATGAGCATGATGCTCCTCTTGCCTCAAATATGAGTAGAAAACAGGAGTGATAGTATTTTACTTTTCTCTTCCATGTGCTCTGTAGAAAAGTTTGGGGATGAAAATTGAGTTTGGCGGATATGCACCTTTGCATGATGCATTATGGATCCAAGTATGTGAACAAGTTCA